>NC_051210.1:25278403-25319457 GCF_015220075.1 Falco rusticolus | reverse complement strand
TACCATTGGACAAACTGTGTATTTCTTCACGATCAGTAAGAAATACGGATAAATGTAACCATTTGCTTAATCACAAAAGAAATTCAATAACTGTCACCTTTAACTTGCAGTAGTAAAGAAAGATTTAAGAAGTGCTGCCAATTTCTATGAGGACCCAAAATAGAGAAATATAAATATTTCTATTCCTTCATCTTTGAAGGAAACAATCTAACTGAAAAGGAAATGATCCCCATTTTTCAATATATGTTTGTAAAGTTTAGGCTAGATCTTCAATCTCTTCACAATCTGGGTTTATAGGCTTTGATTTATTTTCACTATAAAAGAAGATTTTTATAAGAAACAAACGTGCAGTCTTTCTGCGTAACATAACATAAAACAGAACACTTGCTTACTAATGGCGGTTAAATCTTGTTTCATTGTTAACTGAAAGGGATAACAGTCCACCAATTTCAATGACTTTACAAAAAAAAGGAAAAAAATATTCTACAATATTTTAAGGATAAATACAATTTTAAAATGTTAATTTATTTCATAAACATGCATCTTGAAATGGGTCTCACCATTTAAGCTGAAATGCAAACATGGAATGCAGAAGCAGAGCCTGTACTGTAAGGTGAACCTTCCAGTATGAGCTATTCCATCAGAATCAACAATTCACAGTAAAGACGACTAACACAATAATAAAAGCATGGCCTCAGAGGAGGCCTTAGCTGCCTGAAGCAGCATTCGAAGTACAGAACTTGGTCTGGCAGTGCTTGCTGCCCTGTCCCTGTGAAGCACTAACTCTCTGGCTATCTCATCTTGAGATAAGAATGTGACATGTCTGGAGTTTCTGCCCTGTGCACCCATGGCTACCTCATACCTCATCAGAATGCAGTCTTGATGAGGAGCTGTGCAACACTATGCCACCCCACCTTCACATCTGAGAGGAGGAAAAGAGAGGATTTCATTGCCATCCTTTTCCTCATCCTTATGCATTAGCTCAGGAGTTAGTGTTACTATCTGCCCACAAAACAAGAGGACAAGACAAGAGTACAAAGGCAAATATAAAGAGCTGAAAAAGTATTTTGTTTTACGTTGTATTTACCAGCTGGCCTCATCAACCACATTCTGGTAATATCAACTACTTGAAAATACTGTAAATGTAAAAAAAAGACAAACACAACAAAACACACACACCAAAAAACCCCCACAAAAACAAACAAAAAAACCCAAACAAAAAACCCCAACAATTTTGCCATATAGTCAGGCCAATATTCAACCTAAAGGAATCAATGTTATCAGGTATCCTTTTAGAATGCATTTGGATGTAGTGTTTCTTCCTTGTTTTTAAGAGGACTGAGCAACTGGCTATAAAGAAGTGTCCCCGTTTTATCTTCATAGTAGTGCAAGAGAGATTCTTGTTAATTCATCTAACGTAACTTTTAGATGTAGAACTCTAAGTAGCTCAGTTAAGTGTCGTAAATAGTACTCGTTCCATTTCTGTGGTACAGCGTGTCACTGTTTAGTCTTACTGTCTTCCTGTTACCAATGACAAAGACATCAAAACAGATGAATTGTTCTTCCTATATTGATCTATTTTATCCCCTGAATTAACACCAAACAACACAACACACAACTACAGCGTTTGCACTAGTAAGTAACTATAGACAACTGCTATCTTCAAAATGGTTTCACTGTCCAGCTTAAAAAACAAATCTCAGTTCTCAATATAAAGTATCTCTGGTTCCCGTTAACTCAAAATTCAATAGAGTACAGTTTGACTGTACTTATATTTAACAAGGGTATCAGCACACCCTGATTTGTTTGTTGCAACACCGTAAAAACAATTCTTTGGTTTATAAAATACTACCCTCCTACCAAAAGACAAAATTTAGCACCAAAATGTGTTTACCCTGGATTGACAAAACACTGCTTCCAAAACAAAACTCTTCAGCATGTATACATAACCTGACAACCATTAAAATTTCAATTTGCAGACAGATAGTGCCACAGTATTACAAATTATGCAATGAGAACCACACATCAGAAATACCATATATTCACAAAAGGTTATGGGAAAACCAAGTGTTGCTCAGCATAGTTTTTAAATGGAAGAATGCATAATAATTTCTAACCAACCTTTATTATTCATAGTACTGAATCAAAGACTGATGTGTCTACATGCTAAGAAATACATATCCAGCATTTTCACTCAGTATCATTCTGAATGCAAAGGAACAACAATATTTCTATGTAACTGCAAAATAGGTCCATGGTTTACTGGTCCAGCCACTTAATCTTTCCTCCTTATGTAAGGAGTATACGAACTAAATATTCATCCTTTCTGTGACAGAAGATGACTTTGCATTATCTCCCCTTTTCCTGCTCTCAGAGCTATTATACAAGCACATTTCCTGTTCTGTATTATGAGTAGAAAAACAACACAAACCCCCAGTTTATTCAACAGGTTTATCGTTCAGCGTAAGAGAACAGAACTCATTCCCATTTCAAATATTTTTGTAAAGACATTAACTTCCATTTTCACTTCACCTATGGAATTCGATCTTACACATTCCCATTAAAATTACATACTCTGGCACGTTTATCTGTTTGCCAAGACTTCAAGGCTTCTAATGGGTCTAGAAGTTCATTTTACAGTAACAGATTCACACAACTGCTTTGTGCTCATACTCTCCCCTCTAAAATAGACCCAGAAGAGCATTGATAATGTTAAGATATACAGAAGAAACCTTCAGTTACTAAAGTCTTTATGCCTGCAATCTATTAAACACTGCTAGTCTACTTCCTTTTGCTTTATCCCAAGAACACTGTCATTTTCACATATCAAAGACATTGTTTTATTTTGTTCATTACCCTGGTTAACTTCTGAAGGCCTCCTAACTGTCCAGATAAAACCTCTCAGTTTTCTTGGTCAAGAATCTGACAAATCCATACTCTTTTCATGAAAAGCAACATCATGATCGTAGAATAAGCTTGCTCTACTATAAGATCACCGTCATGGGCAAAACTAAGCTATTATTCCCTCAATATTTTTGTTTCAGGTAAGAAATGTAAATACCAACTTAGGCAACACTCTCACTGCTATCACACAATACCAACTCAGAAATAGTAGTTTCTGACAGTTTTCACATATTAAACCTTTTGTACATTAACAAAGCAACAGAACAGTATGAACACACTTTAAATCTCTTCCTACCAAAATTTACTATATGCATCACTGTGGTATGCAATGGGGATAAATATTTGCCAGATTCTTCACTATGTCTACAGAAGTTTCCTCAGTCAAACAAAGTGATAAACAAACTGAAGCAAGCCAAAACACTAGCAGAAAGAGTGGCATATCTAATCAAAATCCCAAGTCCTTCCATCTGACCAACACGTAAGCATATTCCTAGTATGAAATGCAATCCATAATACAGGCCTGTAACAGCTACATAGCAATAAAAAAACACATACAACACTGGTAATGCAGCCATCGTAGCCTCTGAGGCCAATATGCACACAAAGACAGCAAATATCTGGTATTTACGCATGCCTATAAAATCATCCAGAAATCTTAAAGAGGAAAAACAGAATCTATCCATTGGTATCACATGTTTATTTAAAGAGTTAGTAAATATCACTAAAAAGGTAATCTTTTAAAATAAGTGAACATTTTCTCTTTAAAAAATTAGACACTTAGAACATTTAGTACAACTAGAAAATTACACAATTCCTGTTCAAATCTTTTCTTTGAGTTTCAGAGATATCATGAAATATTAATAAGCAGGGAAACTTGTAGGAGTTGAAAATGTAATGTAATGTACACATAGAGTACATTCTATACCATACAAATCACTCAAGAAATCATAGCATTTGCATCCTTTTTCATGCAGATAACCCTGGGGGGTTTAAGATAAATCTACTCATACTAGGCACACATGAAACTACACAACTGAAATACAGTATGACATCATGAAGCTGCTATCGTCAGCTGTAATATATAGGTAAGGCTGTCACCAGCAAATATCTAAAGATTGCTACTGCAGACACTGAAAGTGGGCACAAAACCAAAACCTTTTTTGCAACCCACTCTCAAGACATTTCCATCCTAAAGCATTCCATACACGCCATTCACAGATGCATTACCTCCTCCTCTTTTACAAGCGTAGAAAGACAAGATTTCCCCAAATTTTCCAGTATAGGTTATGGTGCAAAATTTTGACTGCCCAAGCAACCAAAATAAATTTCATCCAGGAAACTGTTCAATTCTGATTATGTGGATTCCATTTGAAGCATATGATCATCATATGTTACAGTTGATGGGATAAATACATGCATTAAGTGGAGGAAGAAAAAAAAGTCTTATGCTGCAGATTATGCCCTTCAATGTGAAGCATAGGCTTCTAACTTGGTGAAAAGCCTCCCACGTCACATAGGAAACAGGAGAAGAAATAACATGAAAATTTCCTACACACTGCAATAAATACAATTTAACATGAACACAGCAGAAGACCTGTGATTACAACCACGTAAGTCAAACAAAGTATTCCATAATTGTTTTCCTCTTCCACACTAATAACTTTACTGCACAAGAAGAAAAGGGAAAAGGTATTTCACTGAAAAACATTAAATGACTCTGTATGTAATATCTAAACCAAACATTCCATAGTGAAGCTCACAAAAAAAAAAATCATCTAATGGACATTATCATTTATTGGGATACAAAAAAGCTTCTTAAATTAGTTAAAACTCGCTCACACTAGTTAACATATTAGCCTTCTTGGGTGACACACTTATTATACGTATGTAATTATGTTTAAAACAAACAAGAAAACAACACACAAAATAGCATTCAAATTTCAGATATAAACAAGGTTACTGGCTGAGTTTATTTTAATGCATCTCTGAGGTAGGACACAGAAACAGATTGTAACCAGCCTTGCAGATTTCCTTTTGATATTGTAAGGTGGTATAACAAAATTACATTCTCCCTATAAGAAGTCTTTCTAAACAGAAAATATAACGATTTATAAGTGCAGAAAAAAAGGATTTATTGTAATATAGGTTAATGGATACAGTATTTTATCTTTATTACTACCAGTAATAAATATTAGGTATTCAGTAGCAAAGCTTATTCATCCTGCTCAAACTCAGTACTAGAAGTCTTCAAGTTTCATTAATGAAAAATCTATAAATATTCCAGAATTGAAATCCCAACTGGAGCAGCCATTTTTTTCTAAGCACCTGTATTCAAAATTACAAGTTCAGATGAACTCAGGAAATGGTGCATGAACCTACCTCACCATCAGTAAAAGTGAGAAACATTGCATAGAAATTGAAATGGTTTTGATTTGATTTATGAATGCTCTTCAAACAAGAGAACTACCATTAAAAGGATACAACTTGATAATTAGAAATAATAGGAAGAGACTTCCTCTTTGTCATTTTTCCTTAGTGAACTACATGCATTTCAACTAATTTAATTTAAAATAAACCAGTTACAGTAGTCTGATCTAGTACATCAACTGACATATTCTATCAATCTGAAGCAGAGTTAGCTTTAAATCACAAAGTAGTTAAAATCTTGAAATGCATCAGACGATGAAAAGACTAATAGAAGATGTGGTTTAATATAGTTCTCTAGGTTCTGCACTTCTATGAAATACATTTGTTTTCATGCTTTCTGATCTACCCAGCACTACAATCAATGGACACATGGTCTGCTCAGCAAAGACACTAGCTTAACAGGCTGGACATCATGACTGTCTTAACAGCAGCTTGTCCCTACATTTACAAATTGGTACAGAGTTCTCCAAGAAATTTTATGGTAAGAAGTAAACACGCTACACCCTGTGAGATTTATTACATGAATGGTACTGGCCTACAATGAAAAGCTGCAGGAAAATTTGTCATTAAAATGGTAGTCTTCAGCATTCACTACTGTGATTGACTACTTCATTACAATCACAGTTTGATATCAGCAGTAACTGGTAGGAGCAAACTCCAAACATAGTAACAATAAAAAAAAATTATAACAGCAAAAATAGAGCTTTAATATGCATGTTACACAAGGGCTCAGACCCAAATAACACATTTTGGTTCAAAAAAGTTAAAATAAAAATGGGTATTGCATAGGATACATATACACATTCTTGCATACACCTCACTGGAAAACTAATGTATAGCTTTTAGCAAGCAATCACCTCTAGCCCAGAAAAGAAAACTCTTTTAAGTGGAAGTTCTGCACTTTTGGTGTTTTATTACTCAGATCTTTCTTTTGTGACAAGAAAATTAAAATATTAAAATAGAAACTGAACTGTATTTTTGTTAACAATTGCACTAAAAATCCCAAACAAAACCCCCAAACTAAACCCAAAACCCCTAAACCTTTGTTCTGTCCTAATTACAATAGCAAGGAAAAGCGATTACCTCCAAAAAAGCATTAATGAAAAGGTCTTCGTAGCTGGTAACAGAAAATCTACCAAAATTCTTCATAACAGACATGTTTCTTCGTGTTGATTTTTTTTAAAACAGACTTTTGCATCAAATAAGTTTGTCAAAAAACAAATATGGGGGAATTCTTTTGTTTGTTCTTATAATATTTAAAGAAGTCTTGATTTCTTCCTTTCTGAAAGCTGGGCAAACAAGGAACTCAGTGTTATTTGGTAAGAAAATCATATGTACATAGCCTACCTGGCTGGCATCATTCATATCACTAATTTTGATCTATCAGCTAAGTCTAAAGAGGCCATCTGGATGCAGATGGCAAAAGAAACAGAATATGTAACAATAAGCATAAATAAAATACAGTCAGGGAGGCACTTAAAGATATTAATGACAGACATTTGTCTTTTTGTTATCTGGGTTAAACAATTTTACATTTCCAAGGCCAAAGATTAAAATAGGAAGACGAATCATCTCGTAAGGGCCCTCACTGACACAGTAGAAAGTGAAGGAATGGGAAACTACAGCTCCAAGAGAAGCACACAGATACATAAAGTAGAAATTAAGGATGTTACCCATCATATCAAGGCGTAATTTAAAACAGGCCCAGAATACTACAGCTGATAAATTACAGAAGGTATTAGGAGTAGATGATACGATGTGAGTTTGACCATGAGTTAGATGTGACTTTTTTATCCTTGTATGTTGTCTAAAGGCATATGAAAAACCTGTTCAGATTATTTCAATCTAGCATTGCATACATGCATTTAAGAACAGCATCTTGCTAATGAGAAATGCAAGTGGGCCTGCTGTATTAGTCACGATTGGAAGCAGGCTACAATCCTGATTAAACCTAGTGCAGAACCAGATCTCCATGCAGAGGCTGAAATGGGAGAACCTGTCATCACATGGATCCACAACCTGACAGCTGACAGGCTGGTGTGAAACCCTGCATGCTGTGTGATAACAGCAGGACCAGCACAAGAGGGTGCTGAAGTTCAGCAACTCGGTTTTAAAAGGAGAGAAGAAAAAGAAACACCTGCTTACTCTTCCCAGAATTTAGCACATTCAGAGAACAGATCACAACTGCTGCCAGTCCCTAGGCCATCATAAAGAAAAAGGAAAAAAAAACAACAAACCAAAGCAAAATAAGAAAATAGCAAGCAGGAAAAAAAAACACGTTAAATCTTGAAAGTTCTCACCAAGTCAGTATGTCTTAGTTTAACACTGGTAAGCAGCTAAGCACCACACAGCCACCTGCTCTGTCCCTCACCCCGTGGGATGGGGGAGATAATCAGAACGGTAAAGGTGAGAAAACTCATAGGCTGAGTAAAAAGAGTTTAATAGTTAAAAAAAAACAACCAACAAACAAACAAACAAAAAAACCAACAATAAAAAGGGAGAAAAACCCAAACCAAGAAAAACAAATTATGCAAAATAAAAAAACCAAACAAAACAATTGCTCACAACCAACTGACCAATGCTCAGCCAGTCCCCAAGCAATGGCAGCCTGGTCAACCCCCTGCCTTCCTCCCCAGCTTTACCTGCTGAGCATGATGCCATATGGTATGGAATATTCCTCTGGTCAGCTGGGATCAGCTGTCCTGGATGCTCCCCCTCCCAACCCCTTGTGCCCCCAGCCCTCTCGCTGGTGGGGTGGGGTGAGGGGCAGAAAAGGCCTTGGGGCTGTGTAAGCGCTGGCCAGCAATAATGAAAACATCCCTGTTACCAACGCAGCTTTCAGCGAAAAATCCAAAGCACAGCCCTATTCAAGCTCCTATGGAGAAGTTTAACCTTATTCCAGCCAAAACCAGTACACAGTATCATCACAAACCCTCGCTTTGGTTAAAGTAAGTCACAACAACAAAAACCAACCAACCAAAACCAATACGCTTTCAAACCAACCCAATTCTGACTAGACATGTAAAATAAGACATTTCAAGTATTTTTATTCTAGTCAAGCTAGCCAACAAGATTTTTTGAAAGAAGTAACACCTTTATTTTTTCCTGATCTTTCTAATCTTTGCCAATGTAACACACTTCACCTCTACCCCACCCCTCCCTATTGGTAAATATGACAATTACAAGCAGAAAAGTAATTTTTTATGCCAGAAGTGTGAAAAAAGCCGTGTAACTTGATAAGGGAAGATGAGCCATTACCTTACTGAAAAGCACACACAGTATTGCTAGCCTCCTAATTCTTTCAATGAATTCCTTCACAAATCAGCTGCAATTTCGTGAGAACAGCAAACTATGCAAGATCCAATGTTTTCCATAATCAATGCATCATCAACATCTCCAGCTTCTGGCAAAGCAATCAATTAGGTCAGCTCTCAAATAATCATCAGCAGTGCCAAAGTACACTGTTTAATGATTGCATCAGCAGTTTTCTTGGGTGGGGGCAGGGGGGGCAAGAGAGACAGAGACAGCAAGAATTAAGCTCCCCCTACTCATAATTATAAACAGAAGAGCAATTATGTCATATCTGTTCCCAATATAATATCTGGAAAGCTGTAAGAAACATATTTTTCTTTCTTGTCTCTCTTCATCCCCAACTCACTCTCACATCCTCACACATCTGCAGAACCAGAAGAATAAAAAAATGGGGGCTCAGGCCTCTTCAGGCCCACCTTGGTGACCTGCTTTTTCAGAAAAAAACAGAACCACCAGTTGGACAATCATAAAAATAATCTCCTGCCTTTTTCCTTTATCCTTGAACAGTTGGACCCTTAGCTGTCTTAGCTTCATTACCTTGAAATGAGACTTACAGAGACACTGGCTCCACAAACTCATTAACTCAATTCCTCTTCTTCTCACCTCCTTAGTATAAATTATTCAGACAACTACCAGAATAAATTTTAAGGTAAGAAAAAGGATGCAGAAATAAATGAAAAATCTAAAGCACATGTTTACCTAAAGTAGGCTACTATTATCTTAGCATCTGTATTTTTTACAACTGTTTGGGGGAGTTTTCTTTGATGAAGAAAAAGCAGCAACAACAATTTGTATGAGTAATGTCCTTCACAGAATATCACAGACTAAGTTATTAAACTGAGGAAGGTGGAAATCAATATAAGAATTAAAAGACAGGAAAGGAACTAAAATGGTGATAGCAATGAACTGGATTGAAAGAATAATTGAGCTGGGTGGGAGTGAACAGTTAAATGCAGAGTTTGCAACAAGTCTTGGAATAGGTATTAAATAGTTTTAAGAAGAATACGTAACCCCCAAGAGACAGAATGCAAGGAACTTTACTGGTAAAACTGGGAGTATAGTCAACACAGATGAGAATAACAGACCTGTTCACGAAGACCTGGATGAGTATGAAGACTGGAATAAAGCAAACAGGATGAAACCGAAGAACATTATGCTCAAAGTCACTAGAACTTCCTTACAAACTCAGATCTTATCAGCTAGAAACACATCAGAGGAGAAAACACTGTGTATCCAGTTATAGATTAGTACTACAAGCACAGATTAGATGCAGCCATGTAACGATGAACTACCCTAAAATGTATCAGGTACGGTTTTCCTACAAGAGAGAAGGACACAATTCTGCAACCCACTCAGTAAAGGTGTGCAAAGGAAGTTCTTTGCAATTCTGTTCACTCATATTCAGACCAGACCAATGTAAAAAAAGAGGTACTAAGATCATGGACTGGAATAAAAGCAAACGAGACACTTCAAAAGAGCCCAGTTTATCAAAGATACCACCAGGATCTGATCTCTCACCTGATATGAACCAGGAGGTGAGAACATAATGAAAAATTATCTTAGCTAAGGACAACTATAACCACAAATCTTACATGGAAAGACTGGTGAAAAAGACTAGGAATTCAAATAAAGTTTGAGATTTCACAGCATTTTAACTTCTCAGTTTTTGGATCAAAACAGATATACCTCTAAACAGCACCAGACCATGTGATTAGCTATGGTAGCAAGCAACAGGACTCCCTGATGGAGTAAGTCTCTTTTCTATATGCTTCCATATATCCCTTACACTAGCTAACACTCAGCCACATCTCATAGACTTTAGGAACCTTGAGATTTAACTAGAAATTCCACTGAGTCTGGACTACTTGGAAGAATTCAATGACTACTACTACACAGGAAAAATACGGAACAGAATGTAATAGCCATCCTGCTGAAACAGCAGTATAGTATTCAGAGCATAAAAACATAACTCAAGTGTAGACATGGCTGCCAGCAGATCTGCTTAGTGATTTTTACTCTTCTTCACACTCCTCAATAACTTAAAATGCCAAATAGTCCTCCAGTTCATGACAAATGCTTTTGAAAGGAAATCAGTTTCAATATAGAAAGTAAAGAAGAAGTAAAAGAAAAACAAACCCAAAACCAACTATATCCACCAGGCTGGGACTTTCACTCAGCAGTCAGTGACTACAGACACATATATTAGTAACTAACCATAAGAACAAAATTGTTTCAGAAAGAAAAACGTAAGGTTGGAGGAAATACCAAATTTGGTATCTTCCCAAAATGCCTATTTGACAACATCAAAAGCTTAATGGTTAAGTTTTCAAGGGAGTGCAATAAGAAAAGACTTTGCTTTTTGAAGGAAAATGACAATACCCTTGCTATTTATTGAAAAACTTACATTAGAAAAGTTAGTATTGCATCTATATTAAACCTTTTTGTGTTTTCAACTGGGGGATTTAATTTCATGAGGTCTTATCTAAGGGATGTATAGTTGTCTCTGTATGCTACAAAGTCTGGTTGTTAATTTTCTTGTGAGAAATAGATCCAACAATTGCCTTGTGCAAATACAATTAACCCAACGCCCATGGAATGTGCTTCACTAGGGTAAAGTCATTGAACAGGGACCAGAAAGATAAGAAGACTCAGTACCTGACAGTGACTGTCACTAAGACGGCTGTTTCCCCCCAGACTTAGAACAGTTAGCCGGAAAATGTGCCCTACACAAAAAGGAAAAACGACTGTCTCTCATTTTGCAGCTGTTTTTATTTCCTGTCTCACTGCTTCACTGCACAGTAGGAACCCCATGGAACTGGACATGTAGTTTATTCAAAGCACTCTTGTTGCTTTAAGAACATGAAAACAATACCTCAGCTTCACTATGAAATGACCTTGATGATCTGTATTACAAATTTTATTAGTCTCTGACAAATGTTAAGATACTTCCCAATATGATTGATTGCATTCTTCACTGCTCCAGTTACCTCAAACTAAATTGTCTGTCATTATAATGATGACTTTTCTAAGTACAGTTTCTTAATTTTTTCCTGTCTTTCAACAGTGATCTCACAACAGACTGAAAGTGTTTATGGATCAATAACATGCAAGAATAAAATACTGCATTCTAACAAATGTTTTTAATTTTTGTGCTTATGAGGTGCTGTGACAGAGCTTTAGCAGAGAACATAATTTTATGTGATGGGATAATAACATCCAAACCTAGTCTGCACATATCCAGCACCGTGAATAGCCAGAAAATTCTACAGATTCTGAATAGTAGCAGGTATAACTCAACTGTATTCAATGAAAAGTAAAATTCAATGTGATTCAATGGAAAGTAAAAAAAAAAAAAAAAGTAATTGTATTCAACACACATATTCTAGACACACCTGATCAGAGACAGTCTGTCCTGCTGAGCTACTCAAGTGTGCCTGACCCATTTTTCCCTGACACTGAGTTCAGGTGCCCCACATGATGCAATGATAACCAGAAGGGCTTTGAAAGGAGCCAGAAAAGATTCAGAGCATTTACTCATTTGGGCTCTAGGCATGATGAAAATTCTCTCTTACTTTCAGTCTTTGAAAACAGCACATCTTAATTCACACGGGAACCCAGTTATTCAGGTCATGCTGACAGTGTTCTTCAGGATACATACCTAGGAAGTAACTCTACCTCTGTACAAATAACAGTAAGTCTTCTGCATAAGATCAGGAAGGTTTCTCATTTACAGACAGGTTCATGAATGTCACAGGTCCAAATGACCTAAAAGGAGATCTCCTCAGTAAGTCACAAAGCAGAAATTTATTTGCTGACTAACTTTGATTGCTAAAAACTGCACCAAAACCTCTGCCCTCAGAGGCCTCCCTGCAGCTACCCCACTGCCAGCACCTCACCACAGACACCTACTACACTGACAAATGAACGACAACAACAAACTAGAAAAGAACCTTTTTTAGGTTCTTTTCTAGACTAGGTAGGAGCAAGACAAAGACACTATATCATGTATCTGAAGGTTGCAACTAGATGTGGACTTCTAAATAGTGACTACTACTAAAGTAGCGCTTCTAACTGCCTTTGACTCCAGGAAGTTGAGATTCAAACCATGCCCATACTTCTGGATTCTAATACACAAAAACCATTTCATAGCAAGGTTATATCTGTAGGCTTATACTGCTAAAAACATATTACCTGGCTCTGACTTCCATTAGCTGGTCTCCGCAGTTTTTAGTAAAAGTGCAGTATTATTCCATTATATAGACACAGATTCAATTGCTTCAGGTCACAGAGCTGATCCGAAGCAATCTCACGAAAGACTGCAAATCTCTTCAATCCCACTCCTTTGCTTTTACCACTGAAGCACTGCTTTAGCTTTAAACACCTCTCAGTTCAAATCACAGCACCCTATTCATTAATATTTTCAGCTATAAACTGTAATTTCACATACTTCAATTAGGCTATTCTAAAGGTTAAAGCAGTATCTTCAGAAGCTAAACTACAGAAGAAGAAAGTGGTGTTAAAAAGAAAACTATGAACATCCCCAGTACTAAAAAACCCTGGTCTTTTAAGGTGGTAATAATTTTCAGCTTCTCAGTAAATCTTAACTCTTCCCCCTTTAGCACTTCTGAACACCTGAGTATATGAAGCTATGTAAAGCATTGCAAAGCTGTATCTAAAACTATACATGAAATCTTAACCCAAGAAACACTACTACATAACAGTAACTTAATCTATAAAAATCTAGCATATACACTGTATTACAAAATACATCATTTATATACACATTACCCAAGGAATAGACACATTTTCAGACAGGTCAGCATACAATACCAGGGTTGTTTCGCTTTGTATTAATTTTCCAAATCAAACTTGCTCAAAGGATCCTGCTCTTTCTACAGGATCACAATTTCTAGGAACCTGCTGGCCCCATGCATGCTATGTAGTGTTGGTGCTACAAAGAAATCCCAGCAGGCACACAGACTGTAAAGCACAGGCTAGAATAAAACCAAACAGTCCACCTAAAAATCGCTATACATTTTGGCTGTACAAAAACAATGGAGTGAAACACATTTACTATAAATACACCACTGCTGGTTTGCTCAATCTTTTGAAGATAAGTCACTTATTTTCTGTGCATTTTGTCCTAGTTGTGTTGCTTTGTGCCAACTTAAGTCATTCTTTCTATGTTTACATCTTTCAAGTGCTTGCAGATAACTGGTATGGCTAAAAGACTGAAGCTCAAAAGCACAAATAGTTAAATAATTGGATACTGCACTGACAGTATCTAAATAAGACCATATTGTGCTGTGCCTGCTAAAACGGTAACCAGAACGTTCAGAAAACTGACAAATATCTGATTATTGGGATTCATCAACATCAATGATAATTTTGAAAGTGCTTGCAAAAAATACACTATTCTCTTGTGATTAGATTTGAATGGATAACCAAATAGATGCCTTTGACAAAAACACAAGAAATCTCCCACTTCAGAAAGACATACTGTTGTAAACAAATCAATCATACCTCCTTTCGCTGCTGCAGATACAAGGTATAAGAACACAGACCTCTCTTCTTACTTGCAAAACCTACACCAAAAGACATATAGCCTCAGGGAAGGACTGAACTACTTTCTCCTCATCATTAGCCAACAGTGAGGAACTAGAAATCACATCAAAGCCTCTTTTTCTTTAGAAAAGCACCATTTCTTCTCCTTTTCCTTAAAACCAGCTGGAAGAGTTTATGGGATAAGCTTACAGGGATTTTCTTCCAAAATGCCTGCTACATTGTCAACACCACAAGACAACAGAGGAGGGCATCACAGATTTTGGCAGAGCCGCTGAATTCAGGTAAACTTAATTTAGAACTTCTTCTCAAGTGCTAAATTGTTTCTACAAAACCAAACGTTTTGTATGCAAAACATGTATCAGTGTTCCATATTAATTATAGTACCTATTTATATTTTTAACACAAACTTCTCACATTTGAAAAATACAAGCATCATTAAGAAACAACACTTATTTTTGGCAGCATTGCTTTCAATAAGGGGGCTTATAAGAAAGATGGGGATGGACTTCTTAGCAGGGCCTGCAGCATCAGGACAAGGTGTAATGATTCTAAACTGAAAGAGGGTAGAGTCAAACTAAATACAAGGAAGAATTTTTTTTACAATGAAGGTGGTGAAACACTGGAACAGGTTGCCCAGAGAGGTGGTAGACACCCCATCCATCCCTGACAACATTCAAGGTCAGGCTGGAGAATTGTGAGTAATCCAATCTAGTTGGAGATGTCCCTGCTCACTGCAGAGGCTTGGACTAAATGACCCTTAAAGGTCCTCTCCAACCCAAACTATTGTATGATTTTATCTCACCAACTTATAACAAAGTGCCTGAATAGCTGGTTATACATTGTTGTCAAGTATTTTCCTAAACTGAAGTAGTATTCAGGTTATGAATAAAAGATACTAATAACATGAGAAGATTATTAACTAATTAGAAAATCACACAACCACCAATGCCCTCAATAATTTCAACGTATACCTGAAATCAGCATATATTTTGTAGTATTTATTTATTTCACAATAAGTGATCTGTTGCTCAACTCCTTGCTACAATTTAAATAAATCTTCATGCATATTACTGTATGTTAACTTTGCTACATCTTCTTTAAAATGCAAAGGCAAAATGGAAGAGACAAACCAGAAAAATTACAGTTAGAAATCTGACACACATAAATTGAAGGTATTAAAGATTTTTAAAAATATTTTTTGGTCGTTTTCTACATAATGCCCCCAGTTAAACTATCTTCCTTATGTAACAACTATGCAGAAATATGCTAAGTAATTTTATTGAATAAAACTAAGTAAAAAAAATTTACTAAATTCTTTTCCAGTCTGCCTTAACATATCTCTGCACATAAAAGGAAATAAACATAATAAAGCATTTAATAAAACTAACTTTGAATATACAACAGAATATTGAAGAGCAATACCACCAATAACCAAATCATTCTTCCACATATAATTAGCTACAGTCATATATAAACAAAGGCATAAAATACTTTCTTCTTTGTGTAATAGTAATGCAACACTATTCATCTTTAGAGAAATAGGACAATGAATCAACAAATCCAAGTGCATACAAAACGCACATCATTTTCTGGTCACTTCAATAAAATAAATTCCAACTATTAAGGCTTCTATATTACACTTAACATGGATTACAGCAAAAAGTGAAGTAATTATTGCTTAATAAACCAACGTTTTCGAAGTTATATAAAGCTCAATAATTTATATAACTTCACTTTTTAAACCTAGCTGATGATCCATTACCCCTCCCCTTCTGTTTCTTATGCTTTAAGGTGTTCATTAGTCATTTAAAGGTATTCCCTCTTATCCTATTAATAGTTTCCTGAAAGGCTTTCCACAGGTGGCCATAAAAAAAACCTTTTGGAAATCCAAATGGACTACATCAACCCAAATGTTTTTTCTATGATTTTTAATCCTCTCAAAATAATTCTCTCTTTAAACATTCATCCTAAATGGATCTTGCTCAAGTATTCACAGATTCCATTTTCTACTATTATTTTGGCTACTGTGTCCAGTGCATTTTCATAGTTTACTGTCCCTGGATCATATGGACAGAAACATTAAAACAATGAAAATAAACAAGAAAAATACTTAATGGCACACTTGTCGGCCTGCAGTCCTCAGTGGATAAGGTAGCCCTCAGCAAGATGTTATACACCTCTATCAGTAATTGAGGTTTTTATATGGAAGTTCCTTAAGAACTCTGCAGTGAATGCCAGCTGGTCCAGCAACTTGTTCATGCTCATGTCACTACAAAAAGGAATGTATGTGCCCACACTCCACAGCTCTTCTGTAGGCATTTCAGTTTCAAACACAACCTCTGATAAGCAATCTGTGAAGGGAGGCTCTGGCTTAGGAGTCCTCCACTGTGAAGAGCATTGTGAGAAACTCATTTAGCACCTGTAGAGGCTGGTCCCTGCAACCTCCCCAACCATGCTGCCAAGCCCAAGTCATCTGTGAAAAGGTTCAAGAGCTTTCTTCTTTTGCTAACTGTTCTTCATACTGTTTTTTACTGCTTTACTGTATACTTAAATTTAATCTGCCAGATTTTATGATGCTGTTTCCTTCATTTGACTGTAACTTCAACTCTTAATGGATGTGTGCTTGCCTCCTGCAATTTCTCACCAACATGTTCAACCTTGCTTGTTAACTTTTTGCCATTCTTTAGATCTTTCTTATTTTATGTTTCCTCTTCTTCCTTAAATTATCTTCCAGTGACTACACGGGTTTAATTTTCTTAACTGTACATCTTACCTTCTTTTCAGTAAGTTGTTTTGGTTTACTTATTTCCTTGAAGTTGTGCACACTAACGGGTGTGGAGGGTGTGTTCTGCTGTTGGTTTTGGTGGGGTTTTTTGTCCTTCATTTTTTATATTGATTCGCAAAATTTTTCACTCAGCACCACCCCCGCTGGTTAAATCTCCTTCTGCACGCTCCATGACCAGTTCTTGCTATCACTGACAGCCTAGGAATCTCACTTTAGTTGCATCTCAGTGTGAAATTCTCCCATAACTGTTGTCTGCCATGACTACTGTAACTCCAGACCACTATATTTCTTGCTCTTATCTCTCTTCCTGTATATATTCTATACAGCCAGTGCCACCATCCTGGTGAGGCTGTTAGTAACCAGAAACTATACTACACTATTCCTGTTAAAGCCTAGCATTTCTACCTACAAAAATTATGCACGATGAGGTGATCATTTTGTTAAATTGATCCAATCCTAAAGTCTCTTGGCATGTATCACTACCTTCATGACCTGATTTCCCTCTTTCCCATCTAGGTTAGAAGATGTCCATTCCATCTATGTCTTCATATACAGAATTTTATTAGAAACTCAATATACATAGAATTATTTTTCCTTGTGCATCCTCTCATGGCTTTATAGTACCAAATAAAGACAGACCATTTTTTTTAAAGAAAGCCACAGTTAAGAGAATACTGGGGAAGGCATCAAGATGTTCAACGTACATTACATCTCAGACTTTATTTAGCCAGGTGGTCACATAATGGAAAACTCAAGAGAATTTTCCTGTCGGTCTTTCAGACTGAAAATTTTTAAAAATTGAAGACATTCTTTGCACTAGAAAAATCAACAGAACAACAGAATTTGATAATGTAAGAACTATTTTTCTTCTTTGTCCCATGTTAAAATATTATTCCCTATGTGTAAAGAATCAAATTCATCTTAAAGTTCAAATCATTAAAAAACAGCACCAGATAACTTACTCTGAATTAAAAATAAAAGTAAAAAAATGAAGACAAAGACAGATGCTGAAATTTTGGTTAGATAGGCATTTTCCTAGGTAGATCTAAGAAAAAAAATAATTCTTATATTTCTTACTGCAAAGGACAGACATTCAGTAGAACTCAGCATACTTTATATATATAATTATTAAGCTTCTATTTACTAAATGCTACAACATAAGTTCAATTAATAAACTAATGGAAATATGTACCTAGTACTGCTAGTTTAGAAACGGAAACCTAGACAGATTGTCTTTGAATTCATCATTATGATAAATACAGGTAAATATAAAATAAATACATAATAGATGTAAAATCTTTCTAAAATTTAAAATAAATATATAATAAATAATGATTCTGAAACATTTTAAAGTGTCTGTCCAAGGAAAAGCCTCTACTAGCCTTTCATTCTTTTCCACCGCCATCTTGAGTGTTTCTCCCCTTTCACTTTTTTTGAAAACTTTTCTTAAAATAACCGAAACATTCAAAAAAAGTTTGCTATTCTAAAAGCACTATGAATGAGATTTATTTATGACATGAAGCTTAGATTCATAAAACCTCAGTAAATTTAAAAATAGATTGCCTCGTCACCCTAAACTTTACACACAAATAGCACCCAGTGCAATTCTTGCTAACAAACTACAACTTTCTAGGGTTACACAAAACTGCTGGACATCAAGGTTAAAAATAACTTCCCCTCACATGCATATAAATGCAAATTCAAACTCATGAAACAGCTTTACACTAACGGGAAGTAAAATGCTTCTTCTGCAAATACAGAAAGTCTAAACCAACCCCCAAAAACTGTTAATCTACCTTGTAAAAGCTTACTTGAAAATAGTCATATTATAAAAAGAAATCATTCCTTGTGTTACATTCATACTTCAGGTCTCCAAATAAATATACTCATCATTAATATGCTATTTTTAAACCAACATAAAATGTTTTCAGAACACTTGCAATTCTAGTGACTGAACTAATGAATGTTCAGCAGTTATTCCTTCGGAAGTATATCACAACAAAGAACTGGAAGAAGTGACATAGTGTACAGCCATATCTGAAAATTCAAGTCCCTACTACGAACACATTTTTCTGTAAAATTTTGAAACTCAGATATTTAAGATCAATTTCAGAATGATAGTATCAGCTTCAAGGAAAACCAGAAAAAATCAGCACTGAGGAAAGATTTAATTAATTAGTCTGAAATTCTAAGTGAATTAGTCTGAGATTTTAACTGAAGACATTTAATCTTTTTTTCTGCAATAGCTCAGAAACTAATTATTCTGTTCTTCAGAAGGAGGAAAATCTGAATTACCAAATAGGTCAAAGGTGTATTTTTTTATTTTTTTTTTCAAAAAAGCAAAACATCTACAGATATAAAGCTAACAGAAAAGTGATTTTTATTAGTCCACCAATAATGAACTGGCTTGATGAATTAAGAGATAACTGTTTCAGCCACAGAACTGGCCTTTTTTCTTATTTTTCACACCATACTTACCTTACATAATGATCACAGTATCAGGAAGAAGTGATACAACAACGCTAAAAAGCAGAACAGTCTTTAGTGCATTCTATAGATGTTGGTTTCTACAAGTAAGCAAACACAGACACTGAAGTCATAGTGAAAGTGGAAGGCTGCAAATATATTTGTAGGTAGGTATATAGGTAGGTTGGTGGCAGGGGGAGTTTGGGATGTGTGTATGATAGAGTCCAGCATAAGAACACAGGCACACCTTCCCTATGTTTCAGTACTAAAAAAAAAAATATAATAAAATAATGAAAACCTCAACTGAATGAGTACCAACGTATGAAAAGAGGAGACCAGGCCTACAAGGATCCAACATATCTGGGCATCTCTGAAACTAAAGGTACCCTAATGCTCCACAAAAATCTACTTAATATTTTCTGCAGTAAGACCATCCCTGGCATAGCCTGTGGTTTAAGTCTTCTATTTGTTAACACTGTTCATTCAGAAATCTTACATAGGTGTGGTGGGCTGACCTTGCCTGCTACCAGATGCCCATCCAGCTGTTCTCTCACTACTCCTCCTCAAAAGGACAGGGGGAGAAAATAAGCTGGAAGAGCTTGTGGATCAAGATAAAGGAAGTTTAATAACAAAAATCAAAAGGTGCACATGGAAATGAAGCAAAATCAAGAATTCTTTCACTACTTCTCATTGGCAGGCAATGTCCAGCAACTTCCTGGAAAGCAGAACCTCTCACCCACCCCCAGCTTACCGACCTTTGGGAAGGCCTGGGTCAGACATAGAACCTTGATGCTGTGCAAGCACCTGTTCAATGACAGCCAGAGCACTGGTGTGTTATCAACACTGTTCAGCCACAAATGCAAAGCTCAGCACTATATGGGCTGCAATGAAGAAAGTTAACTCCATCCCAGCTAGACTCCAAGAGTAGGGTGCAGCAGCAACCCACTAGGGCTCAGGCATCAACCTCACCCTTCCCATTAGACCTGGTTACACACACAGTATTTATGAGATGAAAATGGTCTACTGACATTTTCATTTCCATGCCTTCTTCTAAACCCTAAAATTTAACTCATGTTTATCACAATCTTTGAAAATACTCAAATTGAGTTTCCTAAGATATAAAGTATTATTTAGCATTGATGATTTCCATAAAAAGCATTGCTACAACATTCTTTCTAGACCTGAAATAACTTAAGAGCCTAGGTATCTATTATTTTTAAATCACTTAATTTTTTCCAGTATTTGTAATGATTAATTTCAGGGGTTTCCCTGATATTTATCTGCTTAGCAGTTTAAGGCAATAAAGTGTACGATTGATCCGGAACCTTTGACAGCTTCTCGCTCAACTGTCATAGTTTTCTGATTTGTGTCAAAATTTGTTTGCTCAAACCCTGACAGATGACAAGAGAGTTTGAGGAGTTACACCTACAGCAAAATAAAGCTCTAACTTTATTTAGAAAATGCATACTTTTGAATCATTACATTAAAGAATTATGCTAATACGGAACATACCTGTTACTATAGGTAACTCAAAGCACATAGTTCAGTAACACCCATCACACACTTTTACCTTTGCTTCAAACATAATACAAACTTATCATCACATCATGTCTTCAACTACACCTCTTGCCAATAAAGTATCCTAAATTTCTGGAAGCCCGCTGTGAACTATGTAATTCTCTCTTTCCCATATATATGAAGAGCCATTTTTTACCTAATGCACTGTTTTGGAACCATAAACATCAAATCCATTTAAGCTGATGTGGAACCTCACTGCCAAAAATAGGAGGAACAACGTAAGAAGTGTAAAGTAAGGTATGCATGTATGAGCTCTCTGAATTCCACTCACTTTGCAGTATTTCTAAAGAGAACAGAGCTCTTTCTCACCATAGTTGCGCTTACAAAACTTAACATTCAAAGCAATTTTATTTGAGGAAAAAATAACCTATTAAAATAGTGTCATCCCATTCTGGGACATACTGTTCTGTCTCTAGAAAATAAAGGGTTTTTTTCCCCTCAAAAATGAAACCAGGAAGAGTAGAGAGTGACATACAACAAATCATTTGTTTCTGAGGATCCTGAGAAAAACCAAGAAATTCTTATCATTCAAGTTATGTATCAAACAATAGAATAATTATAATTCAGACAAATCCTGTTTGTTTACAATGAAAACCATTTGTGAACACAAAAAGGTAAGGACAATCAATCCATTGTCCTAGATGATCTATTGTTTTCCTAAAAAGACCAAATTTATATACCTGTGTCAAAGAATTACATAATTTTTCATTCTTGCAAAAATTTACATTGTATTACTATTTTAAAATGTCTTTTAACATTCAAAACAGTAAGCCATTTAAATTATTTCCCCTAAATTGACACAGAAATAAAATGCCTTCTCCCTTACAACATCAACTATCACCTCTTCATAAATCATTCAATCTCACAAAATGCTCCTGGAATGAACACGAAGCAAAAAAACTAAATGAAACTCTTGATTCCTTCCTGGGCCTATATGAATCACAGAATCGCAGTCTACAACACATTAACAATATGCAACTATTGGCTCTTGAAGCATTTATAACAGTAAAGTTTCCTGATTCTTCTGAAGATCATCTGAAAGTTAGATTATCCTGAGATATTTTTAAATTGCGACACATCTAGCTTTGTCTGCTTTTCATTATCCTCCCTTCAGAATATTCAGGTATCATTTATTTAGAATAATCATTAAATCCCTTTAGAATATAAAATCACACATACACACACACAAAAAAAAGCCCAACAAACAACCCACCACTCAGACAGATAAAATAGGTTGGAAAATTCTCTTCATCCCTTCATCCC
This sequence comes from Falco rusticolus, assembly GCF_015220075.1. Lineage (NCBI taxonomy): Eukaryota > Metazoa > Chordata > Aves > Falconiformes > Falconidae > Falco > Falco rusticolus. Next base: position 25,297,157 of record NC_051210.1, on the reverse strand, counting down.
CACCCTTCAGCAGCAGCCATTTCATACTCTCTTCTGCAAACTGCTACAGAAGTGAAGCTGAAACTTTCTTGTCAATGTTGCTCCCAACCTGTTTACCCTAATTGCTAGATCCCTTAGACTTAACTTTCTCCCCACTTCCTCCTTAGTTCAACAGCAATTTTTTTTAAATTAGTCAGCTAATGTTTGTGAGGCACTTGCACCTGTGAGTGAATAGGAGGTAAAAAGTTCTGCCTTCAAAGAGTGTATGAACTGGGGAGCAAACAGTAAAATATGACCAGTGGCCATAACTTGAAAAATAAATGGAAATAAAAGATTGGCTAAATTCCCACTAATATAAGCAACATCCATTTTGTGTTTGAATAAAATGAAGTTCTGAAGTAAGAAATGGAAAATGCGATCTTTCAAATTAAAAATTGTCTCATAGTATGCATGCCAAGAAGGCTAAGAAAGGCTACACATACAACCTTAAATTGTTTTCCTGATTTCTGACCAGTCAACTTTGCCACTAAACATAGGATCCAATTATAAACACATTACACATCTAAAGTATGCAGTTACTTTAAGCATTACTGCTAACTCTGTAAAGAATCCTACCTTGTTACTTGTCAAGTTCACATACAATAAGCTTACTGTAGAGCAGTAAAATAACTAGTAGGACAGATCACTCTTACTTCATGCAAGAATAACAGCTTGGATTTACAGGTGCATAATTTTCCCAACGCTATTTTAAATGTCTTCCTCGCTATACCCGTCTGATCTTCCTAAGAGTAGGGTAAAGAGAAATGTAAAAGGATTCTTCAGACATGCTCATTCACGTTGCCAAATAATCACTGGCAGATCATTGAACTTTTCATCCCCAATGTTATAAATTAATACCTTGTAGATTTCTGAAGCACAGGATTAAAAGTTAAATGCACGTGATAGTTTGAAAACCACAGTTTGTTAAAGAAGTTATCTTCCGAAACTTTCACTAGTAATTTTTCCACTTCCAGTATTTTTCATATGTCTCATATTATACTGTGGTAGGCTGGCAAGTTATTACCCTTTCTTTAATCTCTGCTTTAAATATTGCCTTGTTATAAATGGTTTAATTAAAAACATGTGCACAGCTTAATGTGAATTTTACCATGAAAACTTACACTGCAGAACAGAAGCAAAACATGAGACAGACTATTTTCAATACAGAAAGAATTTACTTCGGTTTTATTTTAAGCAAAACAACAAAACGTCTACGCTGACACAGAACATGTTTAGAAACCTCAGTAAAAATGCTCTTTCTGAAACATTTCTTCATTCTAAGACTTTCCACTGTGGATGTTATATTTAATATAGTACTTTCATTTCTCCTTCATTCTCCACATTTTACTGAGAATGACAATACAATTGCTATTAAAATCATGTACATTGACTGAACACTGCTGAAAGCCTTAAATTAAGAAAACTGCTCTCAACGAGACAACCATGAAGTTACTGTTTTCTAAAACTAAACATGAAAATTTTCAGTAGTTTCACAGAAGCAATGCTAAGCAGATAAGATTTCAAATTAATATAAATTGTACTGTTTACTCATTGCCTCAAACTTTTGTCTTTTTCTGTTGCTTTCTAAATAAGTACATCCTCTAAATGTGTGTCTCAATTTTGGTGTTCTTGAATATGTTTTTAAAAGGTCTTTGGAAGGTTGGGAAAAAGAGGGAAAGGAAATACTTTACTTAAGTATAACACTACATTTACACTTCTTCCCTTCTGTGACTGATCTAATTTATTCCCCGCTTTCTATGCCACACTGCACTTGAGGTTGGGAAGGTGGGAGGGTGAGGTGAGGGGAAAGGGGCAGCAGCAAGCACCCCAGGAAGTTACGCTACACAAAATATTCTCAAATATACTTCAGAAGGAAGTCCAGAATGCAAACATTTACATAGTGAAATAACTACAGGCTGCCACTGGAACCGGATTCAGAATATAGAAAAATCCCTACTAATCCTTGATTCATTTGGTGTAATGACAGAGTAACACTTTTAAACTAAATAAGAGAGGAATTCAATGTTGACACAAGGTGTACAAAGGCAGGAACATGAAACTTCTGGGGGTAGATACGATGTCAAATTTTCAGATGAGCTAAGGTAATTTGGAAACAAAATTACACAACAGCAGAATGATTCAGAAGTGACAAGATCAAAATAAACAACTGCATCTTTCATTACAGGAAGAAATACTGGAATGATATTTCCAGTCTAATATTCCTAAGTAGTGCAGAAGATACACTAACTGCACCTTTCTTTCTGAAAGTATTTAATATCAATATTATTCATAGTGGTTCTTCAGCTATGAGTGTCTGACTGCACAACCCAACAGCCCAACTGGGTTTACCTCCTCAAGTATACCACAAACTACAAAGAGAATGTCCAAAGACAGGACAGAGAAGTAATCACTGTGTCCTACTCCCTTGATCTTGAATCAGCTTTATACCATGCTACACCCGCTCTCCAAAGTTGGAGAGAGCAGGCTTGCATCTGATTCTAGCTACGTTATTTGCTAGTTTCCATAAGAGCCACAATGCATTCACCGACAGCTAACCATATCAACCATAAACCGGCACCCTTCTCTGTTGCTTAGTAACCATGGCTTAGAGGCCACCAGAATCTCAGCACTAGAGCACTAACAGATCTCCATGTAGTAGTGATCATCTCACAGACCACTTAAGAAAATCTGTTACATGTTTTTAATCTGAATCAATGTTTTAGTAGGCACTATTCAAGTCCCTGCCATTATTATGCTATAGTCACAGTTAGTTCTATGGTTACAAGGACAGGAAGCACATATGCAATCCCACAGTTGTAAAAGACTTTGTGGCAGTAAAAAAATTCTTAGAATACAATTGTGTTTATAATAATCTGAAAAAATCACATTAATTACAGACATTCACCACCAAAAAAACAATTAGAAAAACATCCTATGAGAAGGGAAAAAAGGTTTTAATTCTTGTGGGCCTGAGGATCTGAGGTATCAGAAAAAGTCTGCATTTCATGAAGCTTTTCATTGTTTAATATTGATACACTTCAAGAGGATTAACTACTCTATTTATAGAGTGCTTTACAAAGGCAGATAATTATACAAGAGCTACATTCAAAGCACTCTGGGCCAATAAGCTAAAGGAAGATACGGTCCTTTAAAAAAAAAAATAATCAAATGCATTAAAAAGAGGATTTTCAGAATTACTGGACTACAGCTCTTGGAAGAACCGCTTGACTGCAAATTCTCCATCTCCACCAGTGAAATGGTGGAGCAGATGAATGGATATTCCAAGTATTTGCCTCACTGGAATGACTAACAGACTGTGCTAGCAAAAGTACAAGAGCAGGAACATGGTCAGACATTGAAAAGGCTGCCTAGAGGGCCTGTGGCATCTCCATTTTGCAGATATTCAAAACTCACCTGAGAACAAGACCTGAAGAACCTGCTCTAGCTTTGACCAGAAGGCTGGACTAGCTAACTTCTTTCTGGAGGTCCATTCCAATCTAAGCGATTTTATGACAGACAATTCTAGGACTTGTACAAGCAGGTTCTTTTTCCTTAGTGTTAATTATTACCAAAAATTTTAGTATATACTTTAACAGCTATTCTGATTCCCACCTAAATTAATGTATTTTCAAGAGTCAAACTTGAACAACTCACGTAATGCCTTCCACAAGGCCTGCATCTCAGTCTTAAAGCAGACTGAAAATACTAACTGTTCTTCAAATGGTTCATGGGGCAGCTCTTATTAGCAATGCTGTATCAATGGGGAAATCAATGAATAAGGGAGTTAGGCGATATACCCAAGATGACAAGGAAAACTTGTCCTATTCCACAAACTCTAGTGGTACAGTATCTAGAAGAGCTTATCACAGAGAAAGAACAAGTATTTCCTCTGCCTTGACACTCTGCAGGCTTTCAGCCAGCTCCTGCTGGCAGTGAAAAAAAATAAATCACTCTGACTTCGAAGTAAAACAAAAAACATATATATATATAAATATATATAAATATATATATATATCTCCTATACACTGCCTGCTTCTCTTCAGTTTTAAACCTGTCTTAGGCACAGGACTGCCTGACAACATTGTAAAATAATATTTTGACACGTTAGGTAGTACCTGAACATATGAATGCTACTTCAAAACATTTGTATGTCTTTCAAATGATAGATACACAAAGGCTGCAAGGAATGGCAGAAAAAAAAAAAATTATAATCAAATTTCAAACAAACTGTTAGCACACGAGCTCATGTCCAACAACAAGCATTCTTAATTAATGAGTGCAAAAAGCTAAAATGAACTACATTTTTCTGGCAATGTGCTGTTCTCCTTTTTATCAAAAGCCACATTTTCACAAAAGTCAAGGGAACAGAATAAGCTCATTTCAAGGTCAAAATGATGCATGTTTAAATTTTGTTAGTTGTAAATATAATATTACTATCTAAAGCCAACAGAGTCATACATCATTATGTATACTCTGACAAGGCTGCCCAATATCAATTCAGAATGACAGATAGATTAATCACATTCTAGTTTGACAAACTGCATTGAAAAATGTGACTCGTAAGTACGAAATTTGAGATCTCAGCCATCTACATCAGATAATAGAGTCAAAGACCCCTCTTCATCAGTGTCATTTGATTAGACCCTCTTCAAAAAGGAGCCCTTTTTTTGTGATGAGGTGCTTTCTTTTATGTACCTCTTCTTTTTCTACAGATTTATTACTATCTGCATGCTGAGATAAAAATGGTGACTAATAAGGTGGCAATCTGTTTTGTTTTACTTGAGCTATAAGTAGAGCAAATGGATCTATCCTCTTGCAGCACTACACGGATCATACAGAGTAATGCTAGTCAAGAACAGGGAAAAAAAAGGGACTTGCTCAAACAAAACACCTGCTACACAAAAAAACTACTATCACATAATTGCATAAGGATATATTTTATACTATACAGCCTGACATATAGTATTAATTAGTTCTTTTTGGCTCCACTGAAAATTTGTACAAAACAGTGAACCTAAAGTGAGATACTACTCTAGAGCACAAAGAAGAAAAGAATACCTGAAAAAAAAAATCTCACAAAAAAAAGCTACTTTAATGTTCACAGCACCAAGAAGATAGCCTATCACAAGAACAAAGCAATTACCTGTTACACATACAGGAAAAAGCAATGGTGTAAGTAACAGTCTTTCATTGCTAATGATCTGAAGATGCATGAAACCACCCAAGGTATCATGCTACTGTTTCCCTTATTAACACACCTCAACCATTCTTCACAATTACATTGCTAACTAATGACCACAGTGTTTTCAGCTATAAAAACTTTACATTAGATACTTTAGCACAAACTTTTAATACAAACTTTTAATACACAGCTACTGAACATCACATCCAAAACTGATTGCATATTGCCCCTCAAGATTATTTTTGTAACTCAGGAGATAGGAAATACTCTGATATTCCTTCTGTTGGCATCTGGCATAGCATGCATTAGTTTTCAGTATTTCAAAAATACCATTAGTTAAATTAATAAAATATTAAGTATAGGCACGATTAACAACCAAAATGTGTGACAACAGCGTATACAAACGGTCAGTATGAAACTACCTCTGCAATTTCAAAGCACAGCAACAACTCTATTCTACAGAGCCACAGCATTGTTGATAATAATTGGAACTACTATTATTTTTTAACTGATTGCATTTATTATATGTTACATTACAATTCTGAAGATCAACACATAATGGTTAATCACATACAAATGTCAGGAACAAAATCAAATTTATTAAGCTTCTATTATTAATTTTGTCTTCTGTTACTGTTCAGAACAGCTAGAGTAATTTTGAAAGAAAAATACTGTTTCATACTAACTGGATACTACTCCATACTGATTAATTAGCTGCATTTTTAATTCATTTTTTATTTTTTTAATTTAAAAGGTACTATTTTCCATTAAAAATCTTTTTGGTTACAGATGCAATGTACATGTGATTGCAATCTACATGCAATCTACAGTGATTAACAGCCCATTGAGAAAAGGTACTGTATACCATTGTCTTCAATTTAGAAGGAGATACAGGGGCTTTTAACAGTCTTGTTTACAGTTATTAAATTGTATGCAAACAAAATATATGACTTGCACATACCCCCAATTTCTTTACAACAAGTTATTAGAAAGTAAATGTTAAGTCCTTGCATTAATTTACAAGTTCTCTCAGAATTGCCACATGCACAAAGCTTAAAATAAAGGTACAGATACACAGGCAGGCACACACCCCCCCTCACATGCGTGGTTAGATATTGAACATACAGTTAATGGGAATTCAATAATGCGTTCACAATATTGCATGCAGAGGGTTTTTTCCAGTTTCTGAAAAATACTGCATAACACTTAAAAATTAATCTCTGTGCAAACACTAAATAGTTTCTGTATAAACAGATTTACATTAACCTATACATTTAATTATACATTTAACTGTATAAAGACAGAATGATTTTCTGTTATGCAAAATCACTCATGACACCTCTTATAAGCTAGATGATTCTTAAATTCAGGACTTAAATGCACACATAAAAAATATTTTGAATTTTTTACAATTTCTTTAGATTCTACTGTAAGTATTATACACAGATTGCTAATTGCAATACTATTTTATCAAATACTAGGTGTGCTTTAAGACAGTTGCTGTAATAGCACACTGGTATGATTTTGGTCATTTTTCATATGAATTGAAAAGCAAAACAATGCCCTGCTGAATAGATGCTGTTACACATACCAATATTTAGAATACCAGTCAATGCTCACTATTATTACACACATAGAATATGATGTTGTAATTTTCATCTTACTTGCTTCACAAAACATAGCAATAAGTACACTGAACAAAATGTAGCCTTTCATTAACTTTGCTCGCCAATGTTCCAATTAAGAACAGAAAAGAAAAAAAAATCTCAAGTTGCTGCCACGTTACCAATAATATTGCCAGATAGGACTGGCATAACCTGCAAATTCTTTGCCCACGGGGAAGCTGAGTAAACACAAAAGCATCCATGTCTTCATTAAAATAAAATAATAATAAAAACTTTTATACGGGAAAAAGGGAACACTAATTAGAACATATTTTATACTGGTAAGTGAAAGTAAATTCAAATAAAACCTAATAATTGTGAAATTACTTATTTAAAATTTTAAAACAAGCATCTCAATAAATTTAGCATAACATTCAGTGTCCCTGCACAAAAAAACCCCAACAAAATAGTAACTGTTTAGAATAGTATTTTCTTGAATGATAAATAAAAAGCATCTTCTATTTCAAACAGAAAGTTAAGAAATCTAAACACTATTTCCTTAATAAAAGATTGAACCTAAAAGGCTGCATTTGAAGCAGTTTAATAAAAATATACATTTTTTTCTACTAGTTAAACACAGCCTCAAAAAGAAGTTGAAAATACAGAAAGGATACTGGAAAAGTGCACACAGGACACTTCTGTTATTACTTTGCTGTTCAGTTAATGGTTTTGGCATTCAGCTTCAAATTAATGTTTCTGAACCAGTAAATACAATACAGATAGTAACGTATGTCCCTTTTGAAGGATTTATTTCACTTGTTCTTTACTTTGTAGATACTTGTGGTGTTTAATACTAAAGCAAGCAGAAGTTTCTTCCTTGAAGTTAGTTAATTATGTTCATTAGACTTACCAGAATTACAAAAGAAAAGCTGAGTCCTTGTTCTATACATCTGCAATTGTTTAAGCACATAATACACTTACAGAAGAACAAAAAGGTATGAAACATACGGACAGCTAATATAAGTCCCAGCGAAACAGCAAGAATTCCTAATATAGCTGATTATATGTTTCTATTACATTCATATTTAATATTAAAATTACAGAACAGTAATGAAATTAAAACTCAGGGGATAAGGATCAAATCATCATGAGTAAACAATATACCAAGTGAAACCTTACTAACATTTTCAAGAAAAAGCATTGACTTTCACAAAAAATGGCAGCGGGAGGAGAGACACAACTGTTTTCTTGTATTTTCTCCACTTTAGATAAATACTTCATTCATATGTCTTGAAAATATAAAACATAATGGTAATCCAATAATATGAAAATTAATGTACAGTACATTGACTTTCACAAAAAATGGCAGCGGGAGGAGAGACACAACTGTTTTCTTGTATTTTCTCCACTTTAAATAAATACTTCATTCATATGTCTTGAAAATATAAAACATAATGGTAATCCAATAATATGAAAATTAATGTACAGTACATGAAACAAGATTGTAATCTAAGACCCTGCTCCAACCCTCTCCTGCTAAATTATATATGAGAAACAAAAAACATGCTTCGATCATACTTTTACTGTTAACTTCCACGAAAGCTCTTCTGACAGTACAAAAATGACCTGGCACCACTTTGTAATACTAATTAGATATATCATGAGTTGATGAGCCTAGTCATACATAGAGCAGCAGAAATCAGCACCTTGGAAACATGTGCTGTATGACTAGTGCTCTATCATTATACTTTCCCATAATGTTTATTAATTTTTTTCAAGAAAGAGTAAAGACAGAATAGATGGACGAAGAAAATGAAGTATTAGATTTCACAGCATTTTATGAACAAGTCATCTTTTAAAAATCCACCTGCCAGATCACACATATCCCCCACTCACAACTACTTTTTCTTTCTGGAGCGGTACTAGCTGCAACAGGATTCTTCCATCCTCAGTTACTTAACTTTTGCTCAAAGGAAATTTAAAATTACTTACTTCCACATTCCCAACTGTCTTCACATTATAGCTTTGTGTTTTGTCCTTCTCAATCAATTCCTAAAAATATCTTTATTTGTGTTTTAGCAGTGCATGACTAACCAGCGGATTGCTGGTCCTGAAGCCTGATGTAGAAAAAAGGACAGTGTATAAGAATAATCCACACCACTTGTCTACATTAGCTATTTTCTATTTTTTTCAGCCATCAGAAATTTATACTTAAGCTTACAAATTCAGATGCCAATGGAAGGTCTCACCTCTGCCAAAGTATGTATTTGTAAAATACAAAGACTCTATTCATCTGGTACTAAAGTTAAAAGTACAACTAAAGGAGTCAAGTTATGCATGGCATATGTTTTTTAAATACCAACTGCTTTTTACATTTTAGATACTTGTACATTATTTTAAACTCTCCCTCATTTATTACAGTTTCATGCAATAAACCCAGTTCGTGTTGCAATCAGTATTACAAGATAGTTTTAAATATAAGGGACAAAAAACACCACATTTAAAATAGCCAATGCAGACTGCACATACATGACCTGGTATTTACCATGCTCAGGTACCATCTGAGTCTTAAAATCCTTTTGCATGAAAAAAAAAATATATATATTAGTAAGAAAATTCTTATGTTTGTGATATTTAAGATTTAAGCTAAATTACAAGTAGTTACTCATCTTAAGAATCACAGCTAATTAGATGAGATCAGTACTCAAATTTGTAATAATTCTTACTTATTAGTAGAACTTAATACACGACACAGTTCAGGCAGACCAAAAAGGATTAGCAGTATCTTAAACCACAATAAAGTTTTCTTGTGTGAAAGGCAATCTAATCTAAAAAACAGGGGCATCCTTTCCTTTCAGAACAGTAAACAAAGACTTAAACACAATTTAAGAACATGTAATTTAGAACCTGTATTAGCATGTCAAGTGCAGTATTCCTTTCAATTCATTTCCAGACCTATTGCCCTTCTTTTTAATTTCAACTTCATATGTTTTTTTATAAATTATTTTTCTGTGATGTTCATTAATATCCATTCAGCAAGTTAAGTGGATCTCTATATTATAGAGGATTTTGCCACCTCAAGCATACAGCTTATACAAGTAAGAAAGAAGACCAAAACAAATATTTGAAGAAACTTCTATCAAATATGAACAAGCTACTCTACAAAATTATTACAAGAGGGTCAACAACCACATGGTCTTGACAAAAAAACACCGTTAAATACTCCTCAAATTTCACCATCCTGGTAACTTTTAGCATTAGAAAGCACACTACCACTGCACAACAAAGACCATCAAAATACTAAATGCTAACTCTCCTGCATTTCTTGTTGCAACAAAATGAGTGCCTACCATACCAATACAACTTCCTAGAGCTCATTATCTAATGGCATTTCATTTCTTCAGCACCCTTTCTTCCCCTACGATTTCCCTTTTCTTTATTATTCCTACCTTTTGGTTTTGCTTTTCTTCTTCCCCTCTCTTACTATGCAGTTCTGTTTTGTCATCTCTTCTCATTTGTTACTTTCTTTCAGCTGGCAGCATGTGAACCCCAGGGTGGAGGTCCCATTTAGCCCTGTCTGAGAATGTCAAGCAATTCTGCCCATGAAAGCCAGCTACCACCTGGGAAAGGATGGAGCGGAGCTTTAAATCCACCAGAAAAGCCTGCCCAATAAAAGTCAGCCTCACAGCCTGTAATTATAACTTCTCATACACATATACTGGGGCCTTGGAAACTGTCCAAGCTTTCCTTTTTCCCACCCCTCCCCTCCTGTTTGTTCTCTGCACTCTAGCAAACAGATAAGAAACTGAAGTGGTAGTCAACACCTTGGCACACGTCAAGGGTCTTACCTTACTGCCAAAGTGGTATTTTCCTGCAAACAGATACCTCACCAGCTGTGAAAGAGTATTCATAAATGCGCAAAACATATCAATAATCTTTTTCAGGATTTCAAAGCTATTTTATTCACTGAAATACAGAACGCTCCAGCAGGATTTTTAAGATATACTGCAGTTCCAGTGTAGTTTGTAAGGTCAGGTTGCAGCCTTTTCTTGCAATTGTGAATATGTTCCTTATGCTGAAAGTACTCTCACTGGTGTATTTACTATTGACATAAATCAGTTTAATAGCCCTTTAATCTACTGAAATTATGTTAGAACAATCCTTTTAACTGAATCCTTAAAAATTTGTACAGGCTACATATATTACTAATGCCATCATAAAGGGAAATCTATTGATACGCTCATCTTACTGTAACACACACCATTTTATCAGTTACACACATCCTACACAATGTATGTGAAACTGAGGTATCTGAGCTTCAGTCAGTATATAAATAGCTGACACATCAAAAAGATGTTTGTAGATCAAAGAGCCCTTCATTTGAATATCTGCAGTATTTCTGATGTGCCAAACTACAGTGTTGTTTTTGCCAGATTTAATATTTCATGGGTGTTTTTTAATAATTTTGAATATTTAACAATGAGCTCTGTCCTCCGTTAGAAGACCATACTTTGGGTAAATGCGTTTACAGCAATATTGAAGAAAGCACACTGTGCCAGCATAGTGCCTTTAAGGAGCAAAAAACCACCAAAACAAAGAACAGCCAACACACAAAAGAAATACCCCACAAAACACACAACCAACCCAACCAACTGCCAAAAAGCCCCAACCCACAAAACACTGAAATCAGTAGGATACCACACAGGTTTTGAGTTGGGGCCCTTGTTTCCTCAAATTTCCTCAAATACTCTAAAACTTAAAATGAATGTTTACCATTAATTCTGGATTTGAGCTTTAACAACCACAGTGTTACAGCATCCTGTGAATTTATCTTGCTTCATGAAATGAACTGTACCACTATTATAGAATGCTTACTGAAGTAACTACCTAAATCATCCAACACACACACACACAGAGGGTTCTGCTTTCTTCAGCATTAGCTTAGAAACAGTTGGCACAAGATACGGTCTAGTTCTTGCTAAAAGGGAAAAACCTGAAACTGGAAGCAAGATTATAACCTTACACATACTGAGAACTCTTATTCTTAAAGGCAAATCCAGTGGGCACAGCTGAACATTTCTCAAAACATCCAAAGTAATTAATCAGCCCAAATTAATACCTTAATTCACTTTCTCAAACTGTGATACATTTATCAGATAGCTCAAAAGAGTTCAAAACACTATGTATCATGAACCTACAGGGAAAGCACCTCATACCATTTTCAAACGACTACAGAATTAAACAGCTGTCAGTATGCAAACTACTTCTGAATTAATTTAGTAAGTAAAATAATTTACACATATTTCTAATGGATGACTCCATACATACCAGTGCCAGATTAAGACTGCACATAACATTCAAATGCCATTATAGTAAGTTTTGTGCTGTGTAGCCAACTGGCGTAGAACCGAATGACCATTTTGACTCCCATTAGTTGCTTTTGTTCCTATACCACAGCCACGCTCTTGCACAGTAAGTGGCACAAACAAAGCTTATACCAAATTAAAAGCCAACCACTGCCTTCAAAAAATCTTGAATGTGTAAGTGGGATTAGATGACTAATTAGATATTAACATTAGACAACTCTGTGTAATTCAGAACTGCAAATTTAAGAATACAGTTAGTTCCTACCTTTTAAGTTAGGACACATTTCAATAGTTATTTGTCTTTTAAGTGAATCTAATACGTTAGATATTAGAAGTAATTTTATTCAATGTTCTAAATCTAATTTCCCCTTCAATTTCCTCTTCTCCCAAGTTCAAAAGATCTTTACCTGTATTAGGTAAAACACTGTTAATGTGTAAAGTGTTACTCTCCTCTCTAACTACAGCACTCTAAAAATAAAGGGACCTGTAGGGCTCTGTTCATTTTCAATGAGCAGAAAGATTTGCCTTGGACCTTTCTAGCAACTATCAGCTGAAAAAGGCTAGCTGATTGACTTCTTTATTCTTTCTGAGGTCTAATGTTCTGATTAGCTTGTATTTATAGAATAAAAATACCCATCCACCCTTTATGTAGTCATTATTTTTCTTAGCTTTACATCCAACTAAATTTCTTTTATGGTAACTTCCCAGAGAAGCTTAGATGATTTCAGTATTCCTGGTAAGATTCAGAACTTCCATTTTAACACTGCAAAGAGTTATTTAGCTTTTTCATGGAAAAATGTGATCCAACAATAATGCTTTGTACATTCAGAATTTTAAAAAGGTTTCAAAAGTAAACATGGAAGGAAGCTTCGATTTTACTTTTCTAACAGAGTTAGAAATGCCATGAAAAAAACAAGGCAGGCATCTAAATTTGAAACAAATGTAGACAGAGTTAGTATACAAAAGAACATAAAGCCTGGAGAGTTTCACGGACCCTGCAACTAATCATGCATTTATCGTCACAAGTAATTATAGTTTTAGACTTAAATGGAATAAGTATATAAGAACAAAATGTAAAAGGCTGTGGATTAAAAAGCAGATGCTCAGGGTCACGTTACTTTTAAAGAGCACACAAGGAAAAACTTTTTCTTCTAAAAGAGAAGCAAAACAAAATCAACCAGTGGAGGGAGGTGGAAAAACAATTCAGAATAATCTAATATGAAAGAGATCTCAATTCCTAGACACATGAAAGATACCTCTAAGATTATGCAATGCTTTATAAGTAACTTAAGGCAAACAAATTTAGCTTAATGTAAAAGGCTGCATTATTTAAAAAATCTGGGCAATTTCTGGTATCTATTTTTTTGGTTTTTAAATTGAGCCTAAAGCTAGAGCTACAAAAAATACAAAATTAGTATAGCACATTAAGTAGGTCTAGTATACTCCACACAAATGAAAAGAAAAAAAGAGGGGAAAAAAAAAAAAAAAAAAAAAAAAAAAAAGGACAAACAGCCTATTTCCTTCAAAAAGGTCTCACACAGGCTTTTTTCCCACTGGTTGCAAATCCAGACAGAATGCAGAACAAATTTAGGAAGGCATTTTTGTTTTGGCTAGAGTTTTATTTTTTGCCAATTGGAACATTAACTTTCAGAAGATAAACAAATCACCTAAAGTTAGATGTTAAACAATAAATCTGTGAGGGGAACAAAAACTAAAGGCAAAATGTAATACTGTTCTTTGCAACTTTTAGGCCAAAGTGATTACCATGAGGACTCGAAAGGCACCACAGCTGAAGTTCTACTATAGTTTACTGCTCACAGGAACCACAGCTGAAGTTCTATTATAGTTTACTGCTCACAGGAACTTCTAAGATTTCAAGGACCACATTATTTAATAACAATAATAGAAATAATAAAGTCCTTACACATACATAGCAAATTCATTTCCATTTATCTAGATTACAACAGGATGAAAACCATATATACAACTTCCTATTTAAATACATAAATGCATTTTTAATTTCATTTTTGGTGGATTTACAGTTATTTCTCTGTAGCTCAGAGATGAAAAGAATAAACCAAACTAAAATGTGCTTTTCTTCAAAAGATATAAGAATACTAGTCACTGATGGGAACTATTGTATGTGTGAAAATTCTTTTGATTTTAAACCACATGGTCATCTGAAATGGAAGACTCTGAGGTCAATTAATGTAACAGTAAAATCTGAAAAGTTACATGAAAGCTAAACTATTACACAATAAAGAACAAAACGCCTGCCACAAATGTACAGAATGATTTGAGAACACTGGTATTTTTTTAGGCATTGCAATAGTGCAGGTATTACTGTCTCTGTTAATTCTGCACTACCTTTCAAATGCTTACAGAGCTGCGGAGACATTTCAATTGTGCGTAGTCAATACTGAACTACGTAAACTTTTCCAACTGTTAATAAAACTGCTGGAGGTTTTTTATGCAAGTTTTATTTTGGTTTTATTCTAAGTTATCAAGGGAGGTAGTAATTAATCCTTTTACGCTGAAATATCTGGCCATATACAAACAGTCACACTTCCAGATTTAACAAAAAACACCAAAACACATGCTCATGGAGGTGGGGAGTGGCAGCAAAATTTGGAATCTCTTTTACTGAAAATTACAGGTAGCAGCAAAAAGGTTTATGTAATTTTTAAAGAAACTGAAAAACTTTTTCTAATAGATGATTTGATAAATTTTCAGTAAGACACACTCCACAAGATGATCTGGATACTTCTTATTTTAAGATTGGAAAACTGATTTATAATTGAAACGTGACAATTATGCCTCCTAATAAAATACTCTTTTTTTGTTATTACTTTTGCTGTATAAAGACAGCCGTCCGTAACAGAAAGTATTGTAAAACATCTTTAATAGAATAAAAAGCATGCAGCATTGAGGAAGTCAGCTTAAATTCCAGTAAGTTTGCTTAATAAAATAATTTACAGAATTATGTCATGAAACACTAAGAAAAACCATCAAAGCTATAAAATTACTTCTGTTTTGCAGGTGTGTATATATAGAAAAATATTTCATAAATGAAACACTATTTGTATTTATTTGTATGAACACTATATTTGTAGAACATAGAGTATGGCATATTATAATCAAGCTTGAAGTGTTAATAGGTAATTACTTAGAGTTACTTTACAGCTAGCTAGATCTTATCTTCTGAATTGTAGTAAAAGTCTTCATGCATAAAAAAAAAAATCTGTGTACTTGTATACACTTCTACACCTCCATTTCCGTTCAAAGAATTTTTGATAAATTCAGGAAATTTTGAACAGAATGCAGAAACCGAGCCTAAGATGCCTTAATAAGTACATTCGCCAAAAAATTATATTTAGAAAATCTAAACCCTGCAGTTCTGAGCAAATCCATAAATTATTAATCTTTCGTATGCAGTAATTCATTAAACAGCTTCAAAAAAGTAACAGAATTATAAGAATTCATCTTTTTCGTCAAGAAACTAAAATAAAATATTAATGTCGGTTTTTTCCCTCAGTCATCGAAATGCAACGCCATTGAAAAATTCATCAGTGAGACACCAGGCTGGAAACAAAGCCCAAGCCCTGAACATTTCCCTTCAAACAGGGATCTTTCAGAGATTTTTTTCAGTTGTAGAGTCCTTGTCAGCATTACATAGCACGGCACCTTTAATTGCCCTGAAGAAACGGGAAATAAAACTCTTCCCTCTCCACTTCAGTCTCCATCTTCACTCATTCACCGTACATCAAAGGGAATCAACGCAACCTGACACACAAGGACTAGTCCCCTCAGTGATCAGGCAGGTGCTGAGGCCAGAGAGAAAGCCTGTTTTCCACAGCCCTTTACCTTGTTTGATCGCTGGTTACTTTTGATCTGACACTGCCCTTGCGCTAGTAATGACTTCCCCCTCACAGAACCCACCTCGCATCTGTCACCCAGAATAAAGGGTATCACACTGCGCCCTGACAAGGCCTATGGCCATGAGATGTGCTGCCAGCGAAAGGCTCCCCAGCTCCCACCATTTCCAATTCAGCTCCCTTTGTTCTGCTGGGTATCGGGGCCAGGGCAGCAGTGACAACAGAAAGGATTATACACCAGCTGTGAAGCTGAGCCTTCATGAATTTATACCTTTTCATCTCGGCTTCATCGTCTCCTTAAATGCAGTGAACTTCATGGTGGTTACTATGAAATACACGTCCAACAAATGTTATGGAAAGTTTGTTTAAATCCTCTTTCCGCAAAAAAGAAAAGCCACTGAATGTCCTCTAGTTAAACTAAACAGCATTTTTTTTTTGCCTCTCTCAACTATTATTATTAAAGTTTTCCAACTGATGTTGTAGAAGGTCACTACAGGCCAGATGGCTGGCAGCACTGAGAGGGCAGAGAAAGCGGGAGGGGAAGGATATGATTTGTTTTATTGACAAAAAGCACTTGAGAGTTAAATGAGTAAGTTCTTTATATCCATTTTTCCTCTGGAACTATTGCGTGCTTTAACAGCAGGTAAAGAAAAGTAGAGGAGGATTTTAAATCAAAACACGTCACTCTGAGAATATGTAACAAAAGGATAAAAACTACACAGGTAGTACACAGAATAAATAAAAAAATATTAAAATTGTTTTTGGGGGTTTTTTTTTGCTTTTAATTACAAGTATTTTAATAGTATTGTTGTTTGAATTTCAGTGTGGTAACATACTTGAAAGATACAAAACCTTTTTCGGTCTGGAAGTCCAGTTAAAGAGCTGAAGCTCACATTGCAAAGGATACAATCTCACTCTTCCACTGCTATCTAAACAAGATTTGCATGACATGGGTCAGAGTCCATTCCTAAAGATTACACATCTGATACCCGAAATAAAAGGGTTCTGGCTTCCACAGAGTGCTGCAGCATCTCACATTTTAAAACTAATAGGAACTGAGCATAGTACAGGTCTTTGGAAATAACTTTTTCGAGGACCTAAGTGTGAGTTCAGGAACACAGTTATGTAAACTGCTCTACTTCCAAAACTGAAACCAGATTTTTCTAAAGAGCTGTAGGTCCAACTAACGCTTATGAGTCTGAATCAGTACCTCCAGTCACTATTTACATTTTAACTAAGTTCTGTTGAAAATGCAACTCATTTTTCCAATTATGTCCTCTTAAAAATAATAATCAAACTCCAGAATCTAACTGTTGACGTTTGAAAAGCTGAAACAATATTGTCAAGGCCTGCTGAACCTCATGTGTCAAGATAACCATAGCAATAGTGCATCATAACCTGCTGACATCCCCACACGCATCCTGGAATAACCCTGACATGAAGGTAAAGACTGCGTAGAAAATTAAGTCTCTGCTCAGCCCTTTTCATCAAGAAGCTCTGGGCCACTATATTAACATCATTATGATTTACTGTCAGTCCTTGCAAGATCAGACAAAAAGCATACAGGTAAAGGAAGACACTACAAGAGGTGGATTTGTCAGACTTTGTGCAAGGCACTAACTGGGAATGCTAAAGCATTGCAATCATATGACCATATTTAAGGAAGCTGGTAGACAAGATAGACAGACAATGATTCTCAGAGGTTTTAATACAACCATGGTTTCTTGCCAGAATTCAGCTTTTTCAAATAAAACAATCACATTTTGCCTGACAATTTAGCCTATATGTCACTGTCTATCCCTACATCAGCTTTGTTGTAATTTATTTTTTTTTTACCTAAAAAGTGGGTTACTGGATGAATATAACTGATACAAAATAGATCTTCAGAACAAAATAATACAGGAAGGGCAAGTACACAAAATTCTGAGAATTAAACTGCAACAGATCTCTCTCTGATTTAAATTAAAATACAAAGCTACAGGCTTTAAAAGAAAATCACAAGGATGACAAAAACATTTCAAGACCCAAGGAAAAAATGGAAAGTATCTGCAATACTTCTTGGCTTATCTGAACAGAATATAACAAAATGCACATGAATCAAACCAATGAGACATCTTTGCATATGGCAACGTATATGAAACTTCAAACATAGCCTAGAAGGCAAATACTTCAACTATTCTGAAATTTAAAAGAACTCAGAAAATGGGGAAAAAGAGCAAAAGTTAAGTCTAGCAATCTTTAAAGATAATGAAAGCAATAATTAGAAAGACAGCAGGCATTTAAAGACTGCTAGATACTTTTCCACAACAGTTGAAAAGTCCACTGGAATTGTGACTTTCAGGGGAATAGATGACCAACTGCAAGAAGGAGAGATGTTCTCCCTGTCAAACAAGATAAGAATAGTGTGCAGATTCTGCAGCCTGGACACTGAAGCACATTTACAATGATTGAGCATAAAGTATCAACACAGGATTTATTTCAGGCTAATCTTTACTTTAGACTAAATGGAAGCAATCTGAACTAGGTCAGCATAATGCCAGGTCTGAGCCTGTCTTACATGTAAACCAGGCCTACACACTCAACGCTGTACTAAATGGCATGTACTCACTAACCGTCCCGCACACAGCATGTTTGCACCTGCCACTAACACGCAGGGGGCTGAGGCGGGGGGGGGGGGGGGGGGGGGGGGGGGGGGGGGGGGGGGTGGGG
>NC_051210.1:25080991-25278203 GCF_015220075.1 Falco rusticolus | reverse complement strand
CCCCCCCCCCACCCCCCCCCCCCCCCCCCCCCCCCCCCCCCCCCCCCCCCCCCCCCCCCCCCCCCCCAAAGAAACTCCAGAGATTGAAGGTTTCTGTTACAACTCAGTTTAGGTGAGCAGCACACATTCTATTAAAACAAATTTTAATGGAATGATTTTCACTCTAGTATCATGGAATTCTATTGTGACTGAAGTTAGCGCAGTAACACTTGTAACCATTGATCCAAATGGTAATTAAATATGGGTATTTCAAACAATCAAAAAGGCTCCGTACCCAGCTACCACACGCAGTCACCTAGTTTTTTAATTAGATTAAAATCTCAAATATCTTGTTAAACAACAAAAGCCAAAAAAACCCCAACCACATAAGAAAACCACAGAAAACCCCAAACATGCGCCTACACTAATTCAAGATCTACTATGCCCCTTAAAATTTCTATAAATCTGCCATACATAATCATCTATTTTGCTTGGTTCAGTACCAATCAATCATTTCAGTAAGCTGACTGAAGCATAAGTTTTCTCATAAAATGTATTAATTACTGGAATCTGGTGTGTGTGTGTGTGAATATTCACTGCATACATCTTTTTCTGTATAGCAGCAACATATTATTACAGAGGGTTTATATCTTCAGTAAAAGCCTCTTTTGAAAGCAATGTGCTATAGCTATGTTCTATTAATTCGCTTTTACTTACATTCATTCTTTTTACATAAAATGGTAACAGGCCAAATTAGACAAAATACTACAACAGTAAAGAAATTGTATGGGCATCTTCTGAGCTGACTACTAATTACATTTTAACTCTCTATTTGCAGCTTGATATAGCACTTCATAAAAACTAAATATTGCATGCTCTAGAAATACAGAAATACCCTATAAATACTATTTGTTTCTGTACTGCTATTGTCTTCGGTATGTATTTCAATCACAATATACAACAGCTCTTTCAGTAACTCTACAGAAAGCATAAAAATTGACTTGTATTTAAAACTCCCACCTTGCTGCAATTTGCTGTAGGTTGCTTTCAGGTTTTTCACATTACATTCATGTATTTGCATTTTAAGTACCTGCACCTTCAATACTGAGAATCTTACTCATTAAAGTACTTTGTAAGTTTGATGTACAAGTTTACTAACATGCCAGTCATTAGTGTGCAGGCATTAGCAGACATCAATGTAAAAATATATATATTTAACCTTTTTAAAATTTGTATGCAAAATATATCATCTGCAAGTATCAAACAAATAACCATCTTAAAATGTTGAGCAAAAAGTAGAAAAAAGTTCTACATCAGCCACTTTGACTCCTATTTATTCCACCTCTCAGTTCTTTGTCATTATGTTAATTTACAGTGTATGTATTACGTTTTTGTACATAAAATAATCATTAAAAGTGCCAAAATATTTCAGCCTTAAGAATTATAGCCTAAGTGGTGCAATACTTCATATCAATATTAAAATTTTAATTTTTTTAACTCAGTTTTTTGGTAGGCAGAGCCAATCTACAACATGTAACCTAACAAGAATCAAAACCCATAATTAATACAACAATACAGATTACAACTACAGTTCTTAGTTGCTTTTGGAATGTATATATATGCATTCACATTGTACATGACAAGTCAACTCACAACATCAAATAGTTGGTTAAAAAGCTCAATAAATGCAGTACGTGTTTACAAAGAAAAAAAAAGCACTGAGCAAGGAAACCATACAGCCGACCTTATTATTAAGCCAGAGTATTTACATGTACAGTCAAGCATTTGAAAGTGATATACAAGTAGATTTACAAGAAATTACAGTCTGTACATACGTTTTGTTTCTGCGTATTATACAGTGAAAAGAAACTACACTAGTATTTCTAAAGAGACTGAACTTGGGTAATTGGCAATGGGACATGGAGCCATCCACTTCTACCAGTGGCCCAGGACCGTGCCAACTGAAGTTAAATCATTTGTCAGAGGGTCAGTAGTTTTTATTAAATAAACTGGTGCTTTCTGTCCACTTTCTGGTGCTTTTGTGAACTGGATATCTATCCACTATCACAAATGGGTACTCCTGTTGGCAGCCACAGTAATGACTGAGTGAGCATAGAGACTGAACAAGCCTCTTAACCCTTGCTAGAGCTCTCTCTAGGGTAGAGTTTGCAGCACTTTGGTGGGGCAGTGGGGTGAAGCTGGCACTGCTGCTGCTGCTCACGCTGTACCTGTTTAGTGGACAAAAATAGGACTTCAGTTTCCAATGCTGTCAGTCTAAAGAGTTTCACAAACACTGAATTCATGTTACAATGAAATTTTCTTTCACAGGCTTAAACACAAAGTATCTCCATTTAAAACAAATATTTATTTGGAGTGGGGAGGATGGGGGGACAGAAATCCTACACAAAGATGAAAGCATTAGCAATGGTTAAAAAACAATGAAAAAAAAAAAAACCCCACACCACGCAACTCTTGAGTGAGATCTTGAAATCTCCTCCTGCAGAAAGAAGGTATCTTTTGAACAATAAAACACAGAAAACTACTGTCAGTATAACTCAGGGTACTGCATTTAAAACCCAAAGTGTGGTGTTAAGTATTACACAGAAAACTATTTCTTTAGGAGGCTCTTGATTTATCTGACATCAAGGGCTTAACCAGAAATAGTTTGCCTCTTTGACACATAGCTTTGATGTATAACTGAAGAGACACTTGAAATACTTGTGTTTTACACTCTTAAAACATAAAATGAATGTGGTAAATAAGAAAATCTGCACTATTAGACAAGTGTGCACACAAAATAATTTGCTTCAAAAAGCAGTTTCCTGTGTTGCACTCCTAAATATGCATCCTCAGAAGACGCATTCTTCGCATTCAAGAAGCCAAAATTCAAAATTGCATTATCATTTCAGAAGGTGGTCTTATCTAGGAATGGATAAAAAGCAATTCAAGGAACAGCAGCTGGTTTTGTCCAAGGTTTCACTCAGAATCGCTAGTAGTGGTTAATTTCAACTCATTCAGTTTATATTTAGTGTATCTGGTACAGATCATAGAATGGTGTGGGTTGGAAAGGACCTTTAAAGGCCATCTAGTCCAGACCCCTGCAATGAGCAGGGGCATCTCCAGCTAGGTCAGGTTGCTCAGAGCCCTGTCCAGCCTGACCTTGAATGTTTCCAGGGGTGAAGAGTGTCTAACACTCTCTGGGTAACCTGTTCCAAGATATACAGATTTCCATTGTTAAGTTCTTTGAACACATTCTGTTTTAAAAGAACACAAAATACCCTGCAACGTCTCAAAATTCTATCAGTTTTCTCCTTTCCCTTTGCTAACATTTTACGAACTACACAAAGCAAACCTCTTCAAATGCTTCAATAAGAATACACGTAACTACACTCCAAGAGTCAAACCCTACATAGTTGAGTAGCCTTTGTTATACTCAGTTTGAAGACAATTAAGAACTACTTAGACAGCGATCCTGGCGGCTGAAGCGAAAAGACGACAGTATCTGTGGAACCACCACAATATTCAGAAGTTACCTGCTGTGTACTGGTAAGTCGCTATAGCAAGGACTCCAAAACCTTTTACCACTACAAAGTCAATACCGCCACCTACGGGTGACGACCAAGTATTGCATTTATTGCCAGATTATTTACAGAAACATTTATACAGAGAATACAAGTCTTGCCTTTACGGCAAATACATATTTACATTCAAGCACATAATCTTCACTTTTCTTTTTTTCCTTCTATTAACATAAAACTCGGCATGAACGTTTTAACTTAAGAACAGTATTACAGAAACCACCCAAATCAAAATGCAATAGTTCTAACCCACACCCCCCCCAAAAAAAAGCAAAAAAAAATAACCAAACTCTGAGAAATATGGGTGCACCAGATTTCTGAAGAAATGACTGAACCAGTTTATTTTGCCATAAAACCCAAAATGAATGTTTCAGAAGGGCTTATCGAAAGACTTACCTGTTCAGTATTAAAAGCCACATCGGAAAGTTATCTCCAACAGTTCTTCTGGAAGCATGCTTTTACGGAAGTTTAGTTTTCAGTGTAGTTGTTCAGTGCTTTAAAACCGCATTGAATATTATTTTTACAGTACATTAGTAGGTGTTGGTGCATATGTAACGTGTCTGAGAAACTAAAATACAAGAGGAACTTCATCATTGCTAGTGAACACTGCCAACAATGCCATCTGTATGGAGTTTTTGGTTTAGAAAGCTCTAATTTAATACTTGACAGAAGATGAAGCGTAATTGTCCAAAGCTATGATATACAGTAGAGAAATCATCCTTAGTAAGTATGCATACATTTAGCAAGTAACTAGTCCTATATGTGCACTCTGCGCCTACAAAGAAAACCAGCAACACTCTCCTGGAGTGCCTTTAAAGGTCCCTTCCAACCCATGAACTTTTAATTAAAAAAATTTTTTAAAAAAAAAAATCAAAAAATTGAAGGGGAAAAGTCTGGAACAACTACAGTTCTTTTCAAAACCTCAAAACAATGAAATAAGCCAGTCAGAAAGTATTTTGGGAAAATATTCCAAAGAGGCATGGGAAAATGACTGTTCTGAAATTTCTCCAAGTAGAACAGTTTTAAGTAATTATATGTAAAAATTGAAATAGTATATAGAATATGTTGGGAGTAGGGCAAGGAAATCACAGTGTTTAGAAATATTTTCCCCCGGAAGTCTCTTTTATATACTTGTTACCCATGAAGAAGTTATTTCTACGTGTAAACTTCAGCAGTTCACATGATCAGATGATGGGCAGTTTATATGCCTCATAATACTGACTTTCCTTCTCAAACATTTTGCATGGACTAAACTCAAAGCAAAGCAGTCCCTCCTCTCCATGTCTGCCTTGTGTCGTAACACAGGGCACACTGCTAAACTAAGTGTTTTGTAGCTGACATGTACAAAGAAGAGAACTGGTTCCCAAGGTCAAAATAAGGATAAATAAATGAGATCACACTATGCTGTGACTATTCAGAAAACATGAACAGTATTTTGTCCTATAGATTTTTATGATAGGTTGATTCCAGTCAATTATTTAAAAGGATGTGTTAAGTATTTATGTCACAGAATTAAAACTGAAATCTCTGTTTTAGTCAATATTCTTTTTTACTGAAAGTAAAAAGTATATTATTCACATATCTTAAGATTATACCTTGTATCAAACGTGGCATCACAACTAACACTAATTTCTACTCTGTATTATCTGCTACAAACAGCAAAGGTGGGCAGAACACTAACAGAATACTCATCTTTAAAAACACCAGTAAATAATTACCTGTAAAATATTTATTATAGAAGTGTTCTCTCACTTCAAACATGAAAATAAGTTATCAAACACATTGCCAATTGGGTCAAAATTTTGTTACCTTTAAACAGCTTCCACTCAGAGTAGACACTGCTCCTGGGCAATGTCTAAAGACAGATAAGGAACTAGAAACATGGTCAAGTTAGACCATAATAATCTTCATGAACATACCTGGGAACCATTGAACAAATGATTTGTCTTTTAAGTCATCTACTTCACAAGGTCGCTTTATGGGAAAGGAAGAAATGCTGCCAGCATTCCAACTGTAGTACCTCGGTTGCAGTATTATTTTCCTTCTACCCAAAACAAGCCTCAGAAAGCAAGAAGAGAGGAAGGGAAGAAAGTATAGATGTAGGAATGTTGTCGTCCTGTTATACTATCTAAAACTCCATCTCCAGAACCTCCTCCTCTGCATCCGTATCTAATGTATCATGAAAAAAGACACTGGGTGGAGTAGGGAGGCACGAATCTATGGCTCCTGTCTGCTAAGTTTCAGCAACCATAGTATTATAATTTTATCCATTACATCACTCGGTTAAGGAAAGGCGATGAAGAAGAAATTAAGTGGGCAAAATCAACAGTTAAGTGGAGGAGGTTTTTCCTAGCTCTAAAATGAGCTCCCAAATATAGGTCTACTCTATTCACAACGTGCAAGTAGACAGTTTACACATTGCTCATACAAAATTGCTTCTGGGGGCAATCCTTCCCCTTGAGGGCACTGTAGTCGCGAACTCATTCTGCATCTCAAAGAAAATGTCACAAAACTTTTAAAACCTTTTAGGGTTCCATTCTTCTAATTCAGGTTAAGAATAGCCCCACTCCATGTCTCAGTGAGAGCGCTGCTGGTTGTGTGAACCAGTTCTCTGATTCTGCAGTTGAAGCTACGTACTGTCTGTCTGGGGTGGAAGGTCAAAAAAGTGCTCGCTAGCAAGGTAACAATGAAATTAACCAAGACATCTTCCACCAGCTTCATTCATATTAATCACTCGCATGAGGCAAAATTTAAAGTTCCACTCATAGCATTCAATTCCAGCCATGACCGTGAAGTTAAGAAGTCCAACTAAACTCAGTCAAGAAGCTGGGAAACTTCCTAGTACTGTCTGACACAGTTATAGTCTGTTCCTCCATTTACACGGGATTCCTGTGAGAATGATTGCATCAGTCTGCTTGGGAACAGGTAAAGAAAGACAAGTCAACATACTGACATACTCTCCAAGTCCTGCAACTATTTTTTTTAATTAAGTTCCCAATTAGGCCAGTATGCTTCCGGTAAAAGGCTTTGTGTAAAATTACTCTTCCATTCAAATGACAGAGGAATAATAAACGTATTTCGAAGAAATACAAATCAAACAGTTACGCAAACGACCACCACCTTGTGTTGTTAAATTAGCCTTGCAACGTTAACTTTTTCCTTGCATGTCTTTTGCACCCAATTATATTTACAGCTTTCATGTGTTACCATGACTTAATCAGCATTTGACAGAAAGGAGAGAGTCTATTTCTACTGTGAAATTCCTAGCATATTAAACAATCAGAACATAAATTCTCCTTTCTCCATTTCTGTTCAGCAGTCTGATAATGGAGTTACTTAGCAACAGATGAAGCAACTGAACTGTGTTGCCTGATCTACATTTCACTGTAAAGTAACACTCACAAAGGCATTATTTAGCTGCTGGTTGTGTCTGTAGAGATGTATTTTTGAAGTATAAAATCCGTTAGTCTGAGACAAGCCTACATGAAAACCTAGCCATCAGGTAACATCTATAACAGACTACGCATTTTGAAATTAATGGGAACTGCCTGTAAGAGTCACAGGATTTTGAGCACCTCCAAAAACAGAAGACACAAGAAAATACAAAACACACAGACTTGATTTACAGTATTTACACAGAAGGTACAAAAGTTGTTTAAAAACATGGGGGTGGCGAGAGAGGGAAGGGGTCTTCCTCCTATAGCAGGCGGACAATCAATGAACTTCAAATACACAAAACCAAGCCCCCGTATGTCAAGTACACCTCTCTTGCCACAGAATATTTTGATTGCAGAGAATGAATACTAACTTATATTGAAAACAAACACACACTTCCCCAAACCATCTTCTTCACCAAAAGAGTAGGAAGCAAGATGTGCCACAGCAAATATTAACAGTGGTTTTATTTTATTTAAGGCAGTCTTAAAAACAAAAGTAACCCACCTGACAAACCCAACACTGGATTACCATTTGCCACCAGCCATTACTCCCTTTTAAGCTAACTCTGCAGCATTAAACAAACCCTATCTTTTCTTCTTTGGGAAGCTGAAAATTTTTATTTTACAACTAAATGAGAATTTCTTACAAGTTGTCTTGGTTCATCACACGAAGTTACACTTCCAGTAAGATTTGAAAATCTCTTGCCCGAGCAAGGGGAAAGCACATCAGTTTCTGCAGCTTTGTCATCCAATGGAATTATTCAAGTGTTATTTTATTCTAAAGATTCAACACCCTGGAGTTCATAACAGCTTTACAACTTATTTAATGTTTACATTTCTAGATCAAGACTTAAAAAGCTGAATTTGGACTTAAGTTTGCTGCAAGTTTATTTTTGCCTGAAAAATTAAGATTGGGCAGTGGCATTAAGTAAAATTAGACAAATAAATTTAGACATTTAAAAAAACCCAAACACACTGATGAAAAATTACAGAGTTAGTTTTGATGTCACCTAACAGACTTTCAGAAGTGACAAAATAATTAAGTTTCCTATTCATTTGAGAGTACATATTTTTGTCTTATTTCCAATGAAAAATTCAAGTTCCGCTTCCAATAATGAAGGCAACCAAATAAAGTGCAAGTGAAGATAATCCTTCCTGAATGCCTTAAGAACAAGAAGATACTTCCTATGTCCTGTTTCAACTGAGAACTTAGATTTCATTACAGATAATAAAACCACAGGCTTTTAAGTGCTAACAATTGTAACATCAACTTCTTTGGTGACATTTCAGACTACAAAGAGAATACAAACTTCAGCGGCAAGAAGTGTGAGATGTATCTGTAAGGAAGGTCAAATTAACACCCTAACCACATATTTTTCAATGATCATGCACTTACGTAGGTCTTTTTACATACAATAATGTTTATATACAATCAAGCAATCTTTAATGTATGATTTTGCAAAGTTTGAATATGCACAAGTTTTTCCTCTTTGATTCACAGATAAGTAATACTTTTAATTTTTGCAGGAGAATGCCTTCCTTCCAGGTTTCTCAGAATTTTCATTTCTCTTTCCTTTTTTTTTTTCTTTTTTTTTTTTTTAATTAAAAGATTGTCATGTATTAATGATAAATGTTACAAAGATTAGTTTTGACAGTACTCAAGATTTTGTTTTGATATGGGAGGAGGGGGGACACTTTCTTCTGCTTCTGCATTTGAACTACTCTGGGATCTCAGTTTTGGCCGTTACCTCCTATTCTCAGCTTCCTGTAATTCTGGTCGAAACCAATAAATGGTGTTTGGGTGTGTGTCGTCCCCCCCCAAATAGAAACTGTTCTCAAATGAACCATCCTAGGCATTACTATCTGTTTGTATTTAAGACAAATAGCAAATGACTCTGAATACAAGGTATGCTATTTTCTTATAAAAACAATTAATTTGTTCCAGTTCAGCTTTTTCAAACTGAAGGTTACAACCCTGACATTAGCTGATAGTTAAGAATTCAACTGCAAGCAGCTTTTTCAACTTCCTTGCAAGAAAAAAACAAACCAAAACAAAAAAGCACCATTGCTTTACTATACCATTTAGTATATACTGGCTTTTGACATTAGAAACCATCATTTCAGAGACTGCTTATAATTGGGACACAAGACAGTTTTATTACTCCTCAACAACTGCCTTCTAATAGCACAGGCACGCTAATCTACTGCATGTAGATGAGAAAGTGACATCTTTCAAGAGGATTATCAGAGTGCATTATTTGTAATCAAGAAACTAACCTCCAAAAATCTTTTCGTTTGCCTACGTTTGCACTTTTTACTGGAGAAAAGTGTACTGGTATCAACAAAAGAAACATTCTTTATGGATGAAGCATTTTCCTACACAAATCAGGCACATCCCAAACAATTACACCTGGAATATCACGTTGAAACCAAAAGTTAATATGTATCTGGAACAGCATTAGCTTAACTTGTACTTCGAGTCCTCCTCTGAGCTACCTCTGCAAAATCAGAAGTTTTCACAGCGAGAGAACATTTTTAAGCAATTCACTGCCAAAAAATGGCTATTCAGAAGAAAGTTTTAAACAGATAAAAAACACAAGAAAAAACTTTAATGAAAATGCTGTGGGAAAAAAAAAATCATACCATGTACTTACTAATTTGTTTTCTTGCATGTATATTCTTTGCAACTTCAGACAGCCTTTAGCTATAATCATCATTCCTTCATCTGAGATCTTGTAACATTGCCCAAAATGAATGTCTTTCAATTCTCTGCATTTTGAACCCAGCTGCAATTAATGAAATCAAAGCAAGTACTTAAGAATAAAGGGGGAAAAAAACACTAGGATTTGACTGAACTGGAGAACTGTGTTTTTCCTGCTTCACCACCACCCCTTAAAAATTATCTTTCTTTACAGGTTTTTTTAAGCACTATACACAAACAAGAAAGATCATAATTACATACATGGCAAAATGAAGTTGCTAACTACAATCAAAAAAACGGAGCCAAAAGCAGCACATTAGAACTAAGTTATTTACTGGGCAATATTTAAGTATCTAACAATGCCTGTACACGACACTGTTGACAGCATATTTAATTTAACATAACTACTTCACCCTAAATGCTCCTTTAACACAAGGGAGACAGTTGATAAAACCTTCATGCATGCCTGAAAAGATCTCAGTCATCTTTGTCTTTCATGACGCAAAAAAAAAAAAAAAAAAAAAAAGTTACTTAAATACTGGTTCCAAATAGCAACTAAGCTCAGGAACACTCCATCAGCCAGAGGCAAAGCAGGATGTCAAACTAGATAGTCCATCATAAAGAGATCATTTAATCCCTCAATATTAAAAAAAAAAAATAAAATAGTGCAGCCTCTAGAGAACAGCCTTTACTGCACCAAGAAAGTATGTCCATAAACCAATTTTTAAAGTAGAAGAGGTGATCTGATTTTAATTAAGTACTAGAAGAGGGTACCTTCTTCCATGTCCCTTTTCGCACTTAGTAAGAAACTGATAGATACTGATTTCACAAAAGAAATTTGTGGAATGGATGGTTACCTGCTTTAGGCCTTCATCAGTGAGTCTGTCTTGATTGCCTACATGCACTTTCTGAAGGAGAGGACACTGAGAGGCAACTGCAATAATAGAGGTGTCAGAAAGCTGTTTACATCTGTAGGCCGTATACCTTAGGAGTCCAGGACATTTAATTGCTAATATGCATACTCCTCTATCAGACACATTGCGACAGTCAGAAATATTGATTTCAGTAATATTCTGGCTTCTTGATGCTATCTTCTCCAACAGCTCATCAGTGACCTGCAAAGAAAACCCAAATATTAAAATTTAACAATTTTCAGAAATATATTTTATTTCATTAGCACCAAAACTGCTATTTGTAAGATGCATTTCCATAAGCTATGGGGAGAATGAAAAGATTTGTTTTCCAAGATAAGAACATAGTGCTATAATCAGTTTTACAGTTATCTTCAAAGAATTCTGTTCCAACACTTGGAGAGAATAATAGTCAGTGGTCCTTTTCATATTTTAGGCAAAGATCTCTCCATCCTTTAGAAGAAAATTATATGCTTGCCCTTCTATAGCAGCACTGTACTTATGTTCCTAAGGTAGAATTTACAGAGAAATAAGTGATTTATATGTCTCTAAAATACAACAGGTTTTTACTTAAGCTTTGGTAATCATCCAAAACCAAGTGCCAGCAGACAATGTGATGCAGGTAACAATGGGCTTCTTAACAATGGAAAACAGTCACACAAGGTAGCAGTGAATCAAAGGGACGAGAAGGAAAAAAAAAGTCAATTAAACCCCCAAAATTTCCTCCGGCTATTTGCTCAGTTTTAAAACTGAATACTTGGGTATTTTATGTGTTAGTCTATGAAAGACCATTAAATCTGATACACGCACTATTTTGCCAGACCTACTTTGAAGAAAAAAGGTTGTCCACTTTGTGTAGACATCATAGCTAGCTAACATGCCAACAATTTTAAAAGCAGCCAGTCCTACAAAGCACATAAAGCACATAAGATAATCTTCATGCTAAAGCTTGTAAGTTAAAACAAAACAAACAAAACCAAAGCAGGTAAGGCACAATGCATAGAACTCTCTCACTTTAAAAGTTCGGTTTCAAAAACCCTGAAATGACATATGATGAAAGTCTTTCTAACAACTGTTCAGCAATACTTATCCATCATATAGCATAGATGCAATTTAGCTTTAAGCCTGGAGAAGGCAAAAGAAGGATATGAAACCCTTTTGTTTTTCTCTTACATAGCTGAGAAACAAACACTTTCTTTGCTGCATTCAATCTGTTTTCCTTCCACTGTAGCAATTCAAATCCTTTCTCTCACTATTTCATCAGGCAGCTGTTAGCTAAAAGAACATGACAAACTGCAAACCTCCCACCCACCCCAAAATAACCAAAACCCACAAACAATGCATAAACAAACACTAACCTGCACACCCCCATGCCCTGCCTAAAGAAAATCCTAACAGTAACCAAAAAAAACAAACCCTCAAACGACCAAACCTCCTGCACACATGGATAAGGACAACGTCCGTGCTTAATATTGGTTTAGGAACTCAGTAAAAAATTGGCAATATAGGTTTCTCAGGGCAATGCCACAACTGATAAACATACCTAGTAGGCAAAACCACTAAAAAGCTTTGTAGTAGAAATAGTGCTACACCTTAAGACAGTAGAGAAGAAAGACTTCCTTGACACATAGAACCTACACCTACCTACTGCTCTGGAGTCACTTAAGAAAAATCAGACAATCTTAGAGAGCATATTTCTGAACCACCATAGAAAAGCTAACTGGTAACTCTAGAAGCAAGAGAACTTCCATGATTTCTTATGAACTGGTGATCTGAAAATAATATCCCATTGTCCTGGTTTCAGCTGGTATAGTTATTTTGTCTTCAGTGTTTTGAATTTAATGTTAGAATAATGTTGATAACACACTGATGCTTCAGTTAGGGTAAGCACTGCTTAGCAGCAACTCAAGGACTTTCCAGTTTCCCATGCTCTGCCAGCGAGCAGGGGCACAAGAAGCCGGGACAGAGCAGAGCCAGGGCAGCTGACCCAAACCAGCCAAAGAGATACTGTATACCATAGGGCATCGTGCTCAGTATATAAATTGGGGGGTACTGTCCAGGGCCAGCTTATCACTGTTCGGGACCTGGCTGGGCACCAGTCAGCAGGCAGTGAGCAATTGCATCGCACATCACTTGTTTTTTCCCTTCTCTTTGGATTTTACTCCTCTTCCCCTTCTCCCTCCTTTTCCATATTATTATCATTTATTTTGTTTCAATTATTAAGTTGTTCTTATCTCAGTCCCCAAGTTTTACCTTTTTCCTGATTCTCCTCTGCATCCTGCTGGGGGCAGGGGCATGCAGTAAGCCAGCAGCTATATGGTAGTTGCCAACTGGGGTTAAACCACAACACCCATGTACATTCTTTATGTCTAACATAGGTGAGTTCATGTTGCTGCTTCTTCAAATGGGACCCTCTGGTGGTTGTAACCCTGCACCTTATTTTCATGAAACTCTCAAGAAATTGTTTCAAACACCTCTGTAACTAAGTTACAAGAAAGCTAAAGGGGGCAGCCAAAAAACACCGTCTTTAAAGTTTTCCAAGGAAGAAAATTACCCTTAACAATCTAAGGCTAGGCTCTGAAGGATCTCACTGAATGGAATCCATGAATCCCAGCCACATTTAATTCTAGGATCAGCTAAAGGCCTTCTAGAATCAGCTAGATGCCTCAGACTGTCGACATAATGTGTCTTCTGATCAGCAGAAGCCGCATCAGCTGAAGAAAAATTAAAGTTAAATTTAGTTTAGTTTAAACAAATTAGTTAAAACAAACAGAACAAGCACCAGTTAGGTGACCATTCTTCAAACCAGAGCATCCTCAGAAAAGTTCAGGTACGTCTTTCAGTTTGTATGAGATCTGATAGTTCTTATGAATGGAACTACCACTACCTGATGCAGGGGTGACACAGGTAATGCACTGTTGGCAAGGCCTCAAGGACAAGAGTCCAAGCACTGTTAGCCTGATGAAGAGAGACATGTTAGAACTTGTAGGGCATAAGCCCTGGGAACAAAGGAACAAGTTAACAGCAGGCTCTTGAGATGACAACTGGATGGACAAAGAGGGACATACAGCAGGACAAGGGAACTTTGTTATTCATGAAAGTCAAGTAGGAATAAAACCTCCTAATCTTAGAATAGAGATTGTTGCTAAGATAAAATAGACTAATCAGTACCTATTGTTTAAATGATGTGTCTTAGAAGATAACCAATTGGTGTAGTTCACACTTAAGATTTAACCAATCAGTGTGTAACATGTAGAAGGTAGAAACTTATATAAATGTAAAAGAATCACTAATAAATCGACATCTTGCTTGCATCAAACAGCACTTATCCACACATTGTTTAACAACTGATCTCAGTCAAAAGAAGCTACAGTTAAAGTTCATCTAAGGGTCCATACATTTTCAGTGTCTAAGCGAAAAATCGCTGAGTCCACAGACATCACCATTTTATGGGTTTCTTCTGTTCACCTTTGGTCAAGAGTATACATTCTGAGAACATATTCTGAGACATCAAAACATAATTTTTCTGCAATGATACCTTCATACCTGTTGACGACTACTGAGATCCAGTTGTTTCCAAAACTGAAAATCTAAACACAGGTCCCGCCAGTATTTACAGACTAATGATGCTGAAAGGCAACGCTCATTCAGGGATAAACTGGAAAATATCTGTAAAGAAAGGAAGAAAAATATTGTTTGTCAGATACTTTAGAAACAGAAATATTTTATTACTAAACTGTCTTGTAAAAGACAGGAAAGCATTAGCATGTCTTGCAATACACAGTTCTAGAACTTGCCCCTGACTCAATTAGTCAAGGACAGTAACGAAAACATCTACACCTCACAAGAGCTGACAATATTAGTAAGTCACAGTAGCACAACCAACAGCAGTATGTATCCTACTTAAGCACTCATTCCTTGGACCAAGTTTCAAATATGTCTCTGAGATGGCATACCTAAACCATTACAAATATTAGCTTAATGCTATTCACAAGCTATTTAAAAGGTGTTTTCATTCCTCTTCTGATTCAGGTAGGAAAACTTTTCCTTCTATTACTTAACTGAATTGTAAGGAAGAGACACAAAGGTACTAATACATCAGTCTTGTGGGAAGGGGGCATGGGATGGTGGAGCAGATCAGCACAGCAAAACAGTGTCATACATGGAAACCAGACACAGAATTAGCATTTTATATCCCAAGGTTTTGAGCACTATAGTGACATGCGGAATTAGACTCTGTAACTCAAAAGTTATAAAGTAGGTATGTTTATTGCGCGCAGATGCACAGGGGATCGCTCCTCCACAAGCATGCATGCCCAAAGTGACAAACCATCTCACATTTATACAATAAAACAAATGAATATTCAATTAACGCCTATACATATTCGTTACCTAAACCCGCTTACTCTGCTTCGTATGTTAATTAGCTTATCAGTCCTTTGCCTGGAATGTGGTGGTCTTGCAGGTTTGTAGGTGATTCATGTCCTTGTGACCATCTGATCTTCTCCAGCAAGAAGCCTTAGCACTCCCTCCCTCTAGATAACATTGGAATGTCTCTCATCCTTTTCTCATCCTTTTTATAAATAGCCCCTTTGTCAGAGGAAGAAGGGTAGGCGTCTCCTCAAAGCTGTGTGGCTATGTGACCAGACACCACACCTATGACCAGTCACCATACCCACATTCCTTGAGCAGACATACACAATCACGATCGATGTCCATTGTCCCCATTTCACACTATTTCTCCTTATCAATAGCAGCCTGCAAAAAAGAATAAACTGCACTTTCATGGCAGGCTAGTAAATCGTTGCTACATTTATTACAGTCAGCCCTTCCTCAGAAGTGATGTTGTTTATTAATAAATATAAAAAGAAGGTCTATCAAGAGTTACATATGAAGGTATCCTGTAACCACAAATGAACTTTAATCCACATATTATCCTAACATGAGACAATGGAGTCACAGCATTAAGATACCTACACAGGAATACAGAGTGCAAAACATGAAACAGTCCTCCCACTCAACTAATGAGGGCATCAAGTACCAAGAGAATCACAACAGCCAATCTTCAGGCATTGTGCTCAGGAAAATCTGAAAATACTGGGAGAGCGTCTATGGGAAAGCACTGAGGTCTAGAAAATGTAAAAACATTCAAAGAAAAGACTAGGACTGTTTAACCAAGGAAAAGGGACGGCAAAGGCAGTAAACAAACTAGAGAGAACACCACTCATCTTTGTGGTGGGCAGGACAGTCTCAAAAATTGTTAGTCTAAGGATAATGAAGCATTGTAATAAAATACCTGGTAACCCACAGTTTCCACCAGTGGGTGGTCTTCAGAACAGACTAGACAATCAAGTGTCAGCAATAACAACCATTACCGTCCCCCTGTTCTAGGAGATGGCTTAGCTTAGCAGTTTTGAGTATGTATATCCAGATAAGATCCCTTGGAGAAGGGAAGTTAGTTGACTATTCCTCAAGGATCTGCAAAATAATCAAACTCACCACCCTCTGTAAACGCTTACAATATTTATTGCTCTCATCTTCTTCTAGCTGCGAAAAAACTCAAAATTTCTTATGTAAGACTCCTTGCAATGCTGAAGGACTGCGCATGAACCCTGTTTTCCTGCAGGTCTTTGCCTGACCACTACCAAGAGTCAACGGGTGGTTCTTATTAGGGAATCAGTTGAACACCGGCAGACAGAAGTGTGGATGAATCAATCAAAGCCTGCTTCCCCCCTGCAGTTCTTCATACTGGTGAATACATGCACAGAGCAAGGACGTGGCTGTGGTGTGTACCCAAAAAACACCATCACTCCCTGTCAAGCAGGGAAAAAGCACCAAACAGTAAGTAGTAATTTGACATCTGACATTCCTACTGAAAAGGGTAATTCTAAGCATAGAAAAAGATGATTCTCTGCAATTCTGTTATTAGAAGTAGGAAATTTTAGTTCCTACTACCAGTATGAAACAGGAGACCAAACCTTTTAACAGTTACAAAAACCTCGGAAGAGAACAACGCAATACTAACCAAGTTATGCTTAGACAGGCATCAGACTGATGCCAGTTAATGCTAAGGAGGGATGTCAAGGCTGGCATTATAAAATACTTTAATCTTTGCTACAGAGGGAAATAAATATGCTCATTTGTGGAAATACCACCTTCACTTTGAAAAACAAAAGATATAAGTTCTTAAAACAAGAACATGGCAAACATTGAATAGGGAAGACTGCTGCTAATCCAGCTGCCACTGTCAATATGAAAGACCTTAAAGAATTTTTGTTCCAACTACCATCCTACCAAGCCTCTGTCTCCTGACTAGGTCAGAAAAAAAAAAAATCACAGTGCAATTATAACATTTATATCCAGTCTTTTCAGGTGTAAGTTTATTAAAAATAAATACCAGCATTCAGAAGCCAGAAGACAAAACCAAAGGCCTAGCTCTGGTCTATCAAACCCACTTCATATTGCTCAGAAAATCTTAAAGCAAGTGCTAGTAGCACAGTGATAGCAACACTGTATTTAATATTATCAAAATCAAACAGGTAAGTTATTACGGGAACACAAGCAAACGTGAGTTATTACAGCAAGGGAAGAATGAGAAAAATAAGTAAAAAACGCTGAGTAAAGATGCAAGAAAAGGAGCCAGTAGTGCCTCAAATAATAATAATGTATTTATGAAAACCTTAAGTTAAATAAATACACACATGCTTATCTTCCCCACATAGTGCATTAGCTCTAAGCTAAAACTGACAGGGTCTCTGCTGCAGAGCAGCATATGTTCACACTTCATAAAAATAAACACAGCAAATAGAGAAAGAAGAAATCAAAAAAGAACCTTCTGTTTTGAAGCAAGTTCAAGCACACCTCGAACACACCTGGTAAGGACATCCCCCTTGTGTTAAAAAAATAATAAATAAATAAAAATCCCAACTCCTCACATAACCTCAGAGACAGGAAACCACCGTTGCCAAGACTTGAATGTTCTCACACTGCGTCATTTTCCAAGTCTCTTACCTAAATTCCTCTCGCATCAAATTAATCTTATTATTTCTTTTTATTTGACAAAGGACAATAACATAGTCATGGAATCATAAAGAGTGCACCTCAGCCTTCTTTCATAATAGAAGCGGCATTCAGTTTGAACAGAATCTTCCAACTACCATCACAGACCATGTTTCCATGACCTCTAGCTCTCCTTTGATGCCTCTCTGATTTGCCTGTGGGTTTTTTTAAGGAGACCCCAGTGCCCACAACCTAATGCAGTACCCTACCAGAGGCTTTAAAAGCACCGAGCAAAGCAGAGAACTTCCTTTCCACAGTTCTTGTTAATACAGCCCAAAAGGAAATCTGAAGCGCTTCAATAGGAATTGTAAATTCACTCAGTCTGCAGTCCACTTTATACCAGTTAACTTTTTTGATTAAACAGCAGCACTGCAAAGAGGTAACTGGTAAAACATGAAGATTTATTTCTGTTTTCCAGAAATAAATAGCGGTGAAATTGCACTAGGCATAGATTTGTAATATATAGCACAAAAATTTTGGAAACTTAAGTGATATACAGCACAAGATTTTGTAATCTTCCACACTGCATGCTTACAAGCAGCTCCCTGGTTTTTTTTTTTCATTCACACGTCTGGGTCACAGTCAAGTTGACCATCTATATAATTCCTTAGATCTTCTCCTCAGATTTTAAAGGTTATGGATTTAGTCAAAGTTAGTCACCCTCATCTACAAAGATTAACGATGAAATTCTGTCCACTGTAAAACACTTTCCTGATATGTGTTTCAGTGACCAAATGAAAAGCAAAACAACCTGTAAGATTGATCTGTGGAACCACAGTTCTTTTATCCCCCAAAACTGAGACCTCTTTCCCAGCCAGGGGAACAGGATCAACTGCCACACTGCACTATGAACTTCCCGACTCAGTAGGGCCCCTCCAATGATCTGCAGGCCAAGTTCAGTCTGACAAACTCTTCCATCCAGCCCAGTATCCTTCACTCAGGGGAGACTTAACAACAGAACAGCACCTAAGCAGCCTGTGGCAGCCAACTTTAAGTGGCCACCTATTACTTAGCAGTTCCTGTAATGTTTCTTTTTGTTGCCTCCAGCCCACATACAGACACAGGTGACAGCTGCTCCTACACTAGCACCACTTCATCAGGAGGTCACAGAGGTGGGACTCAAGGGAAGGAAACAAAAAACCTGCACAGGATCTGGCTCCTGAGACTTTCAAGGATGGAATCTCTTGTCCTTGTAGTAAGGTTTATGTCTCTGCTACCTACTCTGAAAAGTTTAGTAAAATCTTTGTGTATATTTGCTCCCACCCACTCATAATAAAATGGCACCTTTGGAGAAAGGATTACATTTGGGATATTTTCTGTATCAAAACCCAGCATATGAATGCCTTTAGGCACCCGTATAATACAGTTAAAAAGATGCCTGGTCAGAAATCATGAGTTAAAAGACCCATAAAAGATCAGGATGCTATGGAAGCAGCAAAAAACCAAACCCCCCAAAACCCCCCAACCAACCAACCTAATCCATAAGTCTAGCTAAGGATTGGAGGGCAAATGGGGGTGGTGTGGTGTGATGTAAAAAAAACCCAAAAAACAAAAAACAAACAAACAACCCAAAACTAAAAAAAAAAAACAAAACCAAAAAACCAACAAACCAACCCACAACAGGTGAGTATGTTGGTTCCAGCTGCTGGAACTAAGGGCAGGCTTTTTCAAAAACACTGCAGAAGGAGCTGGACTACAGCGAGACTAATGAGGCAAAACCATTGGGACAGGTGGGGAACATCAAAAAAACCCAACCTGGAAAGTACAGATACAAATGAAGTACTGTATCAGTATAAAATAGAAGGCCATATGGAAAAAACACATTTAAACTAGTTCACAGGTGTGATGGGCATGACAAACCTTAGATGTTGAAAGAACTGGTTTATGGCAGAGTTATATACTGATATTTTTGAAAAAGTGAAACCAAGTACTAAAGTAATCATGGAAAAGTACCCATATCATTGATCAGAAGAAGCATTTATGCCATACTAACCAAGTCAGTCCACTTTCAAAACCTACAACAACAGAATATGGAAAAAAAAAATTACCTTACAGGAGTAGTAGCAAATGGATGGATTGTGTTTTAGAAGAACTACAAGACAAAGTTTCAGTTCTGCAATCACAGAAGAGATTAATGCAGATATGATAGTTCATGAATTTTAGATTGGAATAGTGCATCTGTGAAACATGATGTACCTTTATTAACACAGTCATGCATACCTAAAAAAAACCACCACCAAACCACTGAAAACCTGACGGAATTAATTTTATGTGCAAGACAGACAAGTAGATTACTATTTAACAGAAGAGTGAAGGAGGTACTTTCTACGCGGGGGTTGTACAATTAGCAGTATACTAAGCACAACAGGACAAATCACCTGTCTCATGCTCCTCCGTTATCACACCCCACTTTAAGTTTTGCCATCTGTCTCTGGAGTAAACTGCTGTAATGCTGAAACCCTATTCCCCAGAATTTAAAGACGCAGTTGCATGTAACTATGGAAAACATCACAGGCTTCAGTTCCAGCCAGATACCTTTATAGCTAAGGTTTAGCTGAAGTCAGTGTACTAACTAGATTAACTGTAGCTTAAAAATGGAAAGTGGTTCTCAAAAGAGAACGGTATTAAAGGAACCAAAAGACAGCAAAAGCGACAGGAAACAAAGCAAGACTGTTCTTTGGAAACATGGAATAAGAGGTTATAAACGCATGTACTTCGAAAAGGCTACAAATACTCGGGCTGAAGGTGAAACCGGTAAAGCCAAAATTGACCCAAAATAGAAATACTTTTTTTTTTTTTTTCTTTTTCCAATCAACACTGAGAACTTGTCTCTGCAGTTCTGACCTAGACAGAAGCACTAAATGCAGCAACAGTCCCCCTTGCCCCCACCGCCCACCAGTGGCATGGTTAAGAAGCCACCTGCGAAGGGCTGGTCACCAAGCTAAGAGGTGCGAGCCACACCACTTACGGGGCATCTTCTGCCTTAGCTGTGTCTTCACCTCGGGTCAATGACTCGTTTACAACAGCAAGCCAAAACTAAGGGGGGCAAAAACGACCCAAGACACCAAAACACCCCCACAGCCCCGATTACCACCGCCCCGACGCCGGGCGGGCTCGGCACCCCGCTGCCCGACGCCGCGCTGCCCCCGGCCCAGCGGCCGCCGCAGGGGGCGGTGTGGGAGGCGGCGACGGGCTGCCGCGGGCTGGGGCGGGGCCGCTCTTCAGGGCAGCGCCCGCCGCCTCCCCCCGGCTCCCGTGCCCCACCGAGCCCGCCCATGTACGCCGGCGGCCTCCGCGGGGGCTGGTCCAGGCCCAGCCCCGGGCCTCCGCGCAGCCCTCCCTCCCCCGCCACGGGGAACAGGCCCGCCCACGCCCCCCGCCCCGACCCACCTTAAGGAGGATAGAGGGCGGCAGCTGGTTGATGTCCGGGGCCGGTGGCGGCAGCGGCTCTCGGCAACAGTCGCAGGGGGGCTCCAGCGGCAGCTCGCAGCCCGCCTCGCCGCCCCTCTCCTTCTCTTTCTCGCCTTCCTCCGGCGCGGCGGGCGGCGGCGGCGGCGAGACAGGCTGCCCCCCGCCGCCGCTGTCCCCGGCGGCGCCGCGGCCCGGCGCGCTCCCACCGCCTGCCGCGCAGCTGTCGGCGGCGGGCAGGGCACAGAGCTGCGGCTCCCCCGGGCACTGGCAAGCGGCTGCCTCGGACTCCGCCGCGGCTCCGCAGCGCGGTTGCTTGCAGGGTGGAGAGGCGGGCAGGCCGGCCCCCTTGCGCTTGCACACCATCTCGGAGGCGACCTCGACGGGCAACCTGGCCTGCCCCAGGAGGCCCCGCACCGGCGAGGGCAGCAGGCCCGAGAGGAAGAGGCGCTGGCAGCGGCCCCGCGGCTCCCAGGCGGCGGGCGGAAGGCGGAGAAGGCGGCGGGCGGCGCGCTGCTCGGCGGCGGCGAGGGCGGCGTAGGGCGGCGGTGGCAGCAGCGGGTCCCCGGAGGGCAGGGGCTGCTCCTGGGCGGGCGGGCTGGCGCTGTGCACGATGAAGCAGAGCATGCAGGGCCCGCGCAGGAAGCAGCTCCGGCTGCGCGGCGACACCTTCCCCCCCCGGCGGCAGCGGCGGTCCCGGCTCAGGCTGCTTGCCTCCCTGGAGAGCAGGTGGCCCATATAGGAGGGCAGCAGAAGCGCAAGGGCCCGTGCGGTGTCACCTGCGGGAGGCGGCGGTGGGCGCTGTCATGCTGCTGGCGGGGGCGGAAGGTGGCGGGGGGGCGGACGGGACGGGACAGCACGGGACACGGCAGGACGCGGCGGCGCGGCTGGTTCCGGGACGCGGCGCCGGGAGGGAGAAGCTTCCGCTACCGCCGCCCTGACCTCCCCCGGGGGAGGCGAGGGGGCGGCGCTCCGCGGCCTGGTGGCCGCCCGCCGGTACTGCCGCCAGCGGCCGGGCCGGGAGCCGCGACTGCGGCGGCAGAGGCGGCCCCGGCGGCCTCCCCTCGGAGCGGCGGCAGGCAGGCGCGGCGTCGCCGGTGAGGATTACGCCGGCTGGCGCAGGCCGCCGCCCCGTCTGCGCTAGCGGCCTTTGTGGGCCAGAGGGACTGTGTACGCGTGGTGCTTGGGCTCACCGTATGTTACAGATGTATAGAGTGCGTGTGCGAGCATATAGTGTATATCTGCACGTGTCATTATATATATAATACGTAGCTGCACAGTTTTGAACACCTGAAATAAGCGTTATTTTGGCCACAGTTTGTAGGGAAAGGTGACGGGGCTCCTGTTTGCCGCTGTCAGATGGCACACATGCACAGGGCTGGGTGTTGGCAATGGCAGGCTAACACGAATTCAACTCGGAGGCCACCAGCATTTCTCCCATTTTTTTCTGTCAATGCCACCCTCTGGCCGACCCGCTCCAGCAGATACCTGGTTTCTGCTGGTTGAAGACATTGTCCAGCCAGAAACGGGGCCCGCGTGGGGCCTCTGTCCCTGTATGCCCTGCTCCTGGGGATGCTCGCTGCAGGTGCCCAGGATGTATAAATTCGCAAGTGTGGCCCATAATGTTTTAATTAAGGTTCTTCTCAATGCCTAGCAAAATTCGTTTGCATGTTTCAGTACTCAGTTCTAAATTATTGATGTAAATTGACTTAAATACAGAGGTCTAAATACACGTGGAATTTTTTCTTTAGTAAAAGGTGTTTGGAGAGGGAGAAGGCAAGTTATAGTTACAGTATATATGGTGCAATACTACTATTAAATAACAAAGGGCACCAGAAGAAATGCACACTGTTATATACTGTGAAGCCTTTTGCCCAGGAACAAGTTATGTTAGGATTAAAATAGCTGTGATGCTATTATTTTTTGTTTGTTACCTGTATTATTAGTCTTCAGCAGCTCAGTAAAAACGTTTGCTATGAAAAAAAAACTTAACATACTGTTGGATAGAAGTAGAATAATAGAATATTTTGTCTGAATTTATAACTCACTGAGATCCATCAATAGAAACTGCAGAAAAATTTGGCAAGGTCTTTTTCTCCCTCAGATTTTAAAAATACGTTTCAATAAGAGCAAACAGAGACAGCATTTAAAGATGAAAGTCAAGCCTTCACATCGAACAACATTCAGAATAAATGCTTGCAATGTCAAATATTCAAAATAAATCTCATCTTTAAATCTGTCTGTGCAGCTTCTGAATAGTCATTGTGGCATGGTCTTACTTACATCAGCACATGCTAGTACTTCCTGCAGAAATGCTGGCAAGGGAGCCTGACATCTGTGTGTCACTTTCATGTCTAATACTCTGATATATATTGCCCGTTATTTTAAGATATACACACACCACATATACATGGACCTCACATATGGAATTCTTCCCATTCCCCTAGTATTTATCTTGACATGATCAATCTCTTCTGCCTCCTTTTGACTTGTACAGAACATAGACAAGGACACATCTCACCTAATCTTCTCTTTCTGAAGCAATTTCAGATCATTTTCCTATCTAATTCTTGTTATTTTTCTTGTGAAAACTAAAGCTTAATCCTTGAATTTGGTCTCTGGGACATTGTGGGGGGGGGTGGTGGGTGCTATGGGGATTGCAGAATGGAAGAAAGAAAGATAAGACAATAAACGGTCAGTTTTCGTATGCTACTCATTCCTTTAGTGCTCTGTTATTTAGATGGTAACAATATATTGACCCTAAAGATAACAGCAGAGCTGTTCCACCTGCAGTTTTATTGGCAGATATTAGAACTGTAAATATCTGCAGAACAACTTCTGCTGGTTTGGTGTAAAGTATGTGATTTGTCTGCTCCAGCATGAGGTAAGAGAAAGTAGTTTTAGCTGTCCACTGAGCAGGGGTGAGAAACTGAGGCAATAATCATAATAATGACAAAATAATCTTAGCTCAAGGTTTATATTTTTGCAAACAGGGAAGGACTTGTGGGTGATGAGATGGTCAGAGGCTGTCTTGGGCATAGTGATCTTGAAATGATAGTTTTCAGTTTTTGGAGAAGTAAGGAGAGGGGTGAGCAGAACCACTACTTTGGCCTTCTGGAGGGCAGGCTTTGGCCTCTTTACGGGCCTCATTGACAATCCCTTGGGAGACGGTACTGAAGGGCAAGGG
Source organism: Falco rusticolus (assembly GCF_015220075.1). Classification (NCBI taxonomy): domain Eukaryota; kingdom Metazoa; phylum Chordata; class Aves; order Falconiformes; family Falconidae; genus Falco; species Falco rusticolus. The sequence goes on along the minus strand of NC_051210.1, from coordinate 25,253,943 downwards.
AGTCCAGGAAGGTTGGACATTCCTCAAGAAGGAAATCTTAAAGGCACGAGAGCAGGCCATCCCCATGTGCTGAAACACAATCCTGCAGGGAAGAAGACTGGCCTGGGCGAACTCTTCCTGAAGAGAGCACTCTCTGAAAAGAGCTTTTACTGAAACTCATGGAAAAAAAGAGAATTTACCACCTTTGAAAGAAGGGGCAGGCCACTTGGGAGGACAAGGACGTTGTGAGGTTATGCAGAGAAAAAATTAGAAGGACCAAAATCCAGCTAGAACTTTTACCTGACTACTGCCATAAAAGACGATAAAAAAATGTTTCTATAAATACCTTAGCAACAAAAGGAGGGCTAAGGAGAACCTCCATTCTTTATCGGATGCTGGGGGAGACATAGTGGCAAAGGATGAGCAAAAGGCTGAGGTACTTGATGCTTTCAGTAAGACCAGGTGTTATCAGGCTACCCAGCCCTCTGAGCTGGAGGGCAGAGACAGGGAGCGGAATGAAGCCTCCATAATCCAAGGGCGGTTAGTGACCTGCTACACAATGCTTACACCCACAAGTTTATGGGGCCAGATGGGATCCACCCAAGGGTACTGAGGGAGCTGGTGGAGGTGCTCACTAAGCCACTTTTAACCATTTATCAGCAGTTCTGGCTAACCAGGGAGATCCCAGTTGACTGGAGGTTAGCCAGTGTGACACCCACCTGTAGGTATAGAGGGCAGGAAGGAGGATCTGGGGAACTACAGGCCTGTCAGCCTGACTTCAGTGCCAGGAAAGGGCACGGAGCAGATCATCCTGCATGCCATCAAGTGGCACGTACAGGATAACTGGGGGATCAGGCCTGGCCAGCATGGGTTATGAAGGCAGGTCCTGCTTGACTAACCTGATCTCTTCCTGCAACAAGATGACTTTAGTAAAGCCTTTTACACCATCTCCCACAGCATTCTCCTGGATAAACTGGCTGCTCATGGCTTGGATGGGTGTACTCTACATGGGGTTAAAAGCTGGCTGGATGGCCAGGCCCAGTGAGTGGTAGTAAATGGAGTTACATCTAGGTGGTGGCTTGTCCCAGCGGTGTTCCCCAGGGCTCAGTACTTGGGCCAGTTCTGTTGAACACCTTTATCAATGACCTGAATGAGGTGATTGAGTGCACCCTCAGTGAGTTTGCAGATGACACCAAGTTGGGGGGTCATGTTGATCTGCCTGAGGGGAGGAGGCTCTGCAGAGGGACCTGGGCAGGCTGGAGCGATGGGCCCAGGCCAGTTGTATGAGGTTCAGCAGGGCTCAGTGCCGGGTCCTGCCCGTGGGTCACACCAGCCCCACGCAGCGCTACAGGCTGGGGCAGAGCGGCTGGAAAGGGCCTGGTGGGAAAGGGCCTGGGGGTGCTGGGTGACGGCCGGCTGGGCAGGAGCCAGCAGTGTGCCCAGGGGGCCCAGGCGGCCAGCAGCACCCTGGCCTGTGTCCCCAGCAGTGTGGCCAGCAGGACCAGGGCAGTGACCGTCCCCCTGCCCTGGGCACTGGTGAGGCCGCCCCTCGAACCCTGTGTTCAGGTTTGGGCCCCTCACTGCAAGGGGGACATTGAGGGGCTGGAGCGTGTCCAGAGACAGGCAACGGGGCTGGGGAAGGGTCTGGAGCACAGGTCTTGTGAGAAGTGGCTGAGGGAACTGGGGCTGTTTAGTCTGGAGAAAAGGCTCAGGCAAGACCTAATTGCTGTCTACAGCTGCCTGAAAGGATGTTGTAGCCAGGTGTGTGTCAGTCTGTTCTCCCAAGTAACAATTGATAGGATAAGAAGAAACAGCCTCAAGTTGTGCCAGGGAAGGTTTAGATTGGATATTAGGAAAAATTTCTTTGTCAGAAGGGTTGTCAAGCATTGGAACAGGCTGTCCAGGGAGGTGGTTGAGCAAGCATCCGTGGAGGTATTTATTTAAAGGGCATGTAGATGTAGTGCTTAGGGTCATGGTTTAGTAGTGGATTTGGTAGTGTTAGGTTAACAGTTAGACTTGATGATCTTAAGGGTCTTTTTGAATCAAAATTATTGGATGATGCTATGATTCTATGTTACGTCAGTTATGAATGCTGTTTAGAAGCTGTGACTGTGTTCATAGCTCGTTCATAGACATTGTAAATCTGAGCTTATCTGTGAAAGTTGTTAACTGGTTGTGCTCCATTTCTAGTAGAATTGTACCAGAAAATCCTTTCTGCTATTCTACTCAAATGTTTTCCAGTTATAAGTAAGGAAAGAGTATTTCCCACTCTCCTGCCCCACTTTCCTTCTTCCTCTTGATGTGGCCATGATGTGAAACAAAGTGTAGATCAAGCACAGAAAATTAGAGAATTTCATAATGAATTCATAAAAGGATGTTTGCATGATGATTCATTTGAGTTCTCTGAAAAAATGCAGCACAGTATAAATATGTCAGGTAAAATGTATGAGATATGTTATTAACTAGATGCTGTATTTGAATAGGCAAGGGTGCATGCTTGAATATGTATGCTAATTTCCCAATGTATGGATAATCTATTTGAAAATTCAAAGCAAATATATGATGTTCATCTCAGCTGAGGATGATGAACTACTTCGGAGACTATTAATCACAAAGATGGTTTTCTTACTCAACCTTCTGAGGACTTTGAATAGAAGTTGTGGGGGGGGCTTTCTTGGTTTTCTTAAAAGCTTTTCCATCTCCCAAGCTCTCTGTCTGAAAGCCAGATAGAACAAGCAGAACTTGTAGGAGATTGAAAGAACTTTGAGGGTATGGCAATATTCAAACCAGGGACACATTATCCCATCCAAAATAACTAGTTGTTCAATTTGTCTGAAATCCATCAATAGTAGATGTGTTACACTTGAATTTTTCCAGGTTACTTCAGCTAGTAAAAGAAACTCAGGTTTTAAAAGTACTGCCTAAAGTATTTTTTGCACTGTTTAAGACTGATTGATGGCAGGGGTCAATCCACAACAGGGGTGAAACATAAATTCACTGTCAATAAAATTACAGATACCACAAAGATTTTTGACGTGATGACAAATGATGGCAGAACAGTCACAAAAACAAAAACAAAAAAATCATAAGAATTACAAATTACTTCTTTTTTCCAGTACAGAACTGTCCTGGTTTTGGCTGGGATAGATAGGGATTTTCTTCGTGGTGGCTAGTGCAGTGCTGTGTTTTGGATTTGGTGTAAGAACAGTGTGGTTGGGGATTTTTTGGTTTCTCTGGCCTTGCCAGCAGGAGAGCTGGAGGGGCACAGGAATTGAGTTTTACATTCCTTTCTGATTCTCCTCCCCATCCCTCTGGGTGAGGGGGGAGTGAGCAAGCAGCTGCATGGCACTTAATTACTGGCTGGGATTAAACCATGTCAAGAATTAAATAAATTTTGTAGTTAATGTTTCTTTTCTGTAGTGTTACATTAAGACAAATTTATTCTCTTTATCTGTGAAAAGACCAATTCTTGTTTTTAACATTCTTCAATTTTCTGGATCCCTCAGAATTCTTTAAAGAAATCAGTTGGAAATGTTAACTCCTATAAATTGTATACATTGGCAATTTTTTGTTCTAGAAGTTGTCAGACTGAAAACCAGCAGCAATTCAGTTGGTAGAAGGGCTTTTGGTTATGACAATAACGTACGATAATCATCTCACTTTTTAAGCCTTGAAAACCATGGATTTCTCTTAATGATTTCAACCTCCTTAACAATTTTTAAAGTAATAGGTAGCTTCTAATTTCCACTTGCTGCTGCTCATTCTTTCCACCTCCTCTGCCCATCTGTTATATTGATATTTTAATTTACTGAATTCATCTCACTACTCTGTCAGGATCACAATTTAGCCAATTCTGCTGTTAATACGTAGAATCATTTGGTCATCTGATAAACACTTAGAAATGGTCACCTGGATGCAGTCTCAGAGGATGGGATTAAACTGCCTACAAATAGTTGTAGCACTTTCTTTGATGTGCCAAGCAACTAAGCGGTCTGCAAAGGGCAGGCCATGTGGTGGAGGGCATAGTTACAGCCGGTGGGACCACCAGCTGCTCTATGGCATTCCATGTTTAGACAGCTGAATGATCTCCTGTAATGGAGTGTCAGCAGGTCATTTTTTTATGTATCAAGATTCTCTTAGGTAGCGTTGTGCTTTCTTTTGCAAAATCCTAAGTATTTCACTATTGTACTGGGTTTGCCTGGGATAGCGTCAAATTTCTTCATAGTAGCTAATATGGTGTGTGTTTTGGATTTGTGCTGAAAGCAGTGTTGGTAACACAGGGTTGTGTTAGTTACTGCTGAGCAGCGCTTACACAGCATCATGGCCTTTTCTGCTCCTCTGACTGACCTGGAGGAAACAGCCAGGGTGGCTGACCGCAGCTGACCAGGGGGATATTCTGGCGTCACGCTCAGCAATAAACCCAGGGGTTGGGGAGGGGGTGGGGTGGTGGAAGTCGGGGGGCAAGGGGGCTGCTGGTTGGGGCCTGGCAGGGCATGAGTACGTTGGTGATGAGCCATTGTTTTCATTAGCACCACTTGTCTTTCTGAGGGCTTATTTTCCTCTTTGTTTTTTCTTTCTCTCTTGTCCTTATGGTTTGTTGCTATTATTATTGTTGTTGTTATGATTTCTTTTTAATTATTAAACTGTTTTTATCTCAATCCATGAGTTTGTTTCTCACTTTATGCTTCCAGTTCTTTCCCTGTCCCACTGGGGTGGGGGGAGGGGAGTGAGTGAGCAACTGTGTGGTGCTTAGTTGCCAGCTGGGTTTAAACCATGACAACTATGTTTACCATAAATATGTTCAGTATTTTTATTTCCCCTCCAAGCAGATTGTTCCTCTCATCAGTTTTATGCCACCATTATCTCAGAATGTAATATTTTGTACAGCTGGACCACTGTCATAAAAGAGTTGGCAGATGTAATGCATATCAGAAATTATATTTCTGAAGTTGCCCCTTGTAATAAATCTTTTGAACCACAAGCTGGCAAGTTGCAAGCCAGTGATGCTGTCAGGGTGCTGTGGAGATCAGGGCACCAGGGACCACAGGGGGTCCCCATGGGGCAGGCAAGACAGGACAGGGACTTACCAGCTGTGGCCAGATGTACCCTTTATCCACATCCTAATTAACAGCATTCTCTTAAAATATCTTTATTACTTAGACATGTTTGTGTCTAGTCATCCAGCTGTTTCAATCAAGTAAGTCTTCAAATTTCCTCAAGGGTTTGCAATATTTGTTGGCTGCTGGAGAATGCCGCATTCTTTCCATTGCTTTCACTTTTCCATCTGAAGTTGGAACCCATTTCTCTCAAAACACCATCCACTACAGTTTCTGAACTGTGAAGCAAATTCAATCTGATCAAGATCTCATTCCGAAAGAATAGTGTAATTACCATAAATAAATATTAGTTTGTTTTTAATAATCTATGGAAAACTTTTTAAATAGAAACATACCTATATACAGGGAGGCTTTAGAGCATTTTCCAAGATGGTAGACGTCTTTTTCTGATAGCTTGCAAGAGCTGAACAAATTTTGAGTTACAACGGCGAATGGCAAATGAGAAAAAGAGGAAAGGGCAGGGTGCTTCTGGTCAGTGCAAGGGTTTTAACACTGGGTGTCACTATTGCTTCGTGCAAGGGAATCTTCACTTGCTGTAGAGGCAGGATGAAATATTACAAGGCCAAATCTCTTTATCAGCTGTGAAATCTTCACCACATTAAGGTCAGAAGGAAGGTATAGCTAACAATTAATTTCTTCATTACCACTGCTTATATTTTGTGAAATTAGAAGCCATAAAACCAGTAATATTGGGAGCCTTAAAGCTACTATAACTATCATGATCTAGTAATTAGGCAGTAAAATCCCCTCAATTTATAATATTAAAGGTTTATTACATACATAACAATAGATTGTGACATTTTTCAGTGTTATCTCTGTGCATATTGAAATAGGCCACACAGACTGATGATCCAAGATTAGGATGGTATTTCATTTTTGAGCTACAAAAGAACACAAGAAATAATAATTTTAAAAATACTATGCTATTATATCTGATCCTGATACTCATAAGTACATGTTCATCTGGATTTTAGGACTGACCTTTCAGAAGCTGGGTCTGTAAGAATTTTTTGGCCATATTGGCATAATTTGTTACTGGTCAACAGTTCATAAAATTACCAGTTCATGATAACAGGTTCTTAAAAGGATGGATTAGCTTTGAAATGGTGTGTTAGGAATGCCATTAAGAAGTAGATGGAAGGACGTAGCAGAATTTCCACCTTGGGTTTAGAAACAGCATAAAAGTTCTTTTGCAAACCCTGCTTGTTTCACTGTTGTACTGTTTTTGCCTGGGATAGAGTTGAATTTCTTCATAGTAGCTTGTACGTGGCTATGTTTTGGATTTGTGACTAAAACAGCGTTGGTAATACAGGGATGTTTTGGTTGTTGCCAAGCAGTTTTTACAGTGTGAGTGCCTTCTCTGCTCCTCGCACCATCTGTGGTGATGTGTCTTGTCCCCTCCCTTGAGCTGCTCTAAAGTCTCAGGTATCCCTGTTAGCCTCTGTGTAATGAGTTGGGTGGTTAAGTGTCCTTTGAGTGGACCAGCAGCTCTTGCATGGCTGAGGTGGGAAACTGCTGCCAATACCAGAAACATTCCTCATCTGAACCACAGCAGCACCTGACAGCCTTGGAGCACTCCTTGTTTAAACCATAACATTCCTGAATAATCCTTTGAACACTTTTCATCTGAATCCATGTGGTATGGTATCAACATCACTGGAATGTTGAAAAATTCTGGTAATTACTGGCTCAGATTGTGGCCAGGACAGAAAATTACTGTTGACTAAAGCCCCTGTGATCCTATAAACAGTGGTCCCAAGTGAGGCCCATTGAACTCTCCTGGACCGCAGTGGGCTGCAAACAGCACCTTCCTCTGAGTGGGACACCTCTCAGAGCTCAAAGCTCCCAAGTTTGCGATACTAGGGGGACCATTGCAGAAACCCGACAATTCGTTATTTACGATGTTTCTCTTCCAGAGCAACTGCTATGCATACTGAAGCTCTGCCTCCCAGGAAGTGGCTGAACATCCCCTGCTGGTGGGAAGTGGAGAATATAATCTTTTGCTTTGCTTTGTTTCTGTGCATGCAACTTTTGTTATTGCTTCATTAAGCTGCCTATATCTTGACCCACAACTTTTTTGTCATCTAATTTTCTCCCCACACCCTCACTCCTGTTCTGCTGAGGAGGGGAGTGGTAGAGCAGCTTGGTGGCACCTGCCATCCGGCCAAGGTCAGCCCACCACAGTATTTCACTGAACCTGAAGGGAACTTTTAACAGGTATACCTTTGTGCATATATCTATATATATCTATTCATTTGTGTCAGCGTGTGTGTGTGAATTGATCTAGGTACCTCATAATAAGTATAGTGTAAGTATTACCATCTCAGATCCATAATTAAGTTACTTACTGTTGTGATTGCAGTAAATTCTGTCTGACTCATTTTGTAAATGATAAATTAGGCAATGATAAAGTACTGCTAAATTCCTATGATCAGCCTTAAGTTGTGAACAAACCTTAGACATCCTTTAGATATAAACTGTTGACCAAGTCTGAGACAAAGGTTGGATCTAGCCACACCTAAGCACTATTAAGAGTTTAGTATGCAAGGGGGTCCACTCTGAACCTTGTGACTTAATGGGAGGATCTCTGTTACCCATTCACCTCTTTAAGCTCTGTGTAAATCATTCCACCTTAATTTTAATTTGCTTTTTGTGTGATTTATCTGTGTAGTAAGTAACAGAGTGAACCTTGCTGTCAAACTTTGTGAAATTGCACTCCCACAAATTCATGTTAAAACTGTTTCACTAATTCATTTGATGGTGATTCTTTAAGCAATTTAAGCTAAACCACTCACTCACTACACTGTGTGACAGTGAGAGGGCTTGGGACTGCACAGAATGTTGGGAGGACACACAGCCAGGACAGCTGACCCCAACTGACCAAAGGGATACCCAAGACCATATGGCATTTTGATTGGCAATAAAACTGGAGGAAGGGAGTGCATTCAGAGTTACGGCATTTGTCCTCCCAATAACCATTAAGCGTGATGGAGCTCTGCTTTCCTGGAGATGGCTGAACACCTGCCTGCCCATGGGAAGTGGTGAATTAATTCCTTGTTTTGCTTTGATTGCACATTTACCTATTAAACTGTCTTTATCTCAGCCTACAATTTTTCTCACTTTTACCTTTCCAGTTCTCTCCCCAATTCCGCTGTGGGCAGCGAGTGAGCAGCTGTGTGGGGCTGAGCTGCTGGCTGGGGTTAAACCACAGTAAAAAGAGCACCCTTAGTAAAGAGTACCCTCAGTCAACATGAGTATGCCTAGAGGTTCCCCAGTCCTCCATCCCTGTAGACCTACAATATTTACAAGCTGCAAAGGTTACACCAATATGCAGCAGTAAGGTATTGCTGGTGGAGAGCAGATCTCCTTAGCTAGAAGACTAGATTGGGAAGACGGGGGGGAAGGCAATAGCAAAAGGACCAGAGCAGTGGAAAGTCCAAAGATACTGAAGGGATCAAAAAATTGTGAGCCTGTTAAGATAATGACTTGAGCCAGCCAGAATTTTGATAAGGATCTACATGCATTTTTTACTTCTAAAAACTTCTGGAGTTTTGCAACTCTACAACTGTATTTTGCTGGGACACAGACAAGAAGAACAAACTTTTAATCAGAGAAATCTCAGACCTGCTGGGTGAGACCTAAAAAGGTGTACATATAAATCTCATTTCTGCACTCTGTTCTTCCAGAGTTAATCTTCCCAGCAACTTTTAGTGACCCCCTGGATTGCAGCCACACCAAGACAGGTATGTGGGGGAGACATGGAAAGTCTTCATTTGTAAAATCCTGCCTGTGCCCTGCCTTTTAAAAAGATTCCTGTGCAGCTTCTCCACTAGCTGGCACCCCATGTCCATCCCATCCCAGCTCCTTTCTTGGGTTAACCCACCTCCCAGATCATGCTAGCTTTTGCTTAGGCAGGGTGCAGAGAATGAGGAAAGTACTCTTCCTCCTGACTGGTTTTGCCACAGAGAAGGACAACAAGGCAGCGAGAGAGAGGCAGTCCACTGTCTGTACCAGGTGAGCACTGGTATGGAACTTCAGGCATAGGAGTGAGCAAAAAAGAGGGAGGAAAGGGGAAAAAGGCAAGAGTAGATATCTTCCTTCAGCCTCTAATTTCAAATTATGCCTCTTCAAGTTTTTTCTCACTTTGCCTATTTCTCCTGGCCCTGGGGTAAAAACTGAGGTGAGCTGGTTCCCTGAGCAAGCAGGGGCAGTGCAGAATGAAAGGCATTGCTGTCTCTTGTGTTGTGTGCTGATGGAAACAGTGAACCCAGCAGGATTTTCTCAGAGCAGCTCTCAGAAATAGTGTGTGGGACAGTAAAGGCACTTTTTCATTCATTTCCTACAGAAGACGGATGGCAGGAGGTGTATTTTGTCCCACTGATAAAACAGATCTAAATTCTTATCTATAAATGTAAAATAACTCTGAAGAAGCTCTTCCAGATTTGTGGAAGGAGAGCAGGATTCATCTCCACTGTGAAGCTGCAAATACCCTATGTACGGTGACTTGCAGTACTCATGCATAAAACTGGTGGGCTGTTCTAGGAAGTGACAGAGACCTAGCTGTAAATTACCTGGGAAGATGGCACCTGCGTAAGTGCACGTCATTACTGTGATCATGCCTGGAAATTACTGCTAACACAGTCTTTCATTTTATCTGCAACTGTGGAGGTACATTTGGGCATACAAACTTTTTCCGTGCTTTTACACAGTGAAACCATGGGCTACTTGAGCACCTCAAGTAAGAGCAGGCTGATTGTGTTCAATTTTTCACCCAGTGCTGCAGCTGCAGGAAAGCACAATGGACAAGTTTTAGCTGTATTCATTTGTCTGTGTTTTTTTCTCTACAAACATTAAAGCAAGTACCAAGCTTGTTCTTGCAAAAGAATTGTTTTGACAAGGTAAATTTTCCTTTACTATGTATAATTTGTCTAATGCTGAAAGGTTGGTGATTAATAAAGGTTATTGAGGCCAGTGGTGATTATATAGGATATACCACAAGTTATCACACTTAGATCACTTACATACTTCATCACAGAAAACATGAGGGAAAGCAAGTGTCTTTTTAAAGTTTTACCTGAAAGTCCACAGAAACCCATGCACTTGAATCTTTTCCAGATTACACAAATATGCCTTATTTCTCCCTCTCCTCCTCTCCACCCTCACATCAACAAGTATCACTATCTGATATTTTGTAGTATTACAAATTCATTGAAATTTCTTACTGGCTTTCCTTCAAAACAAATTAAAATGTCAAATTTTCATATTCCAAAGAGCAAAATGTTAATTACTAAGGATCAGAGGAAGTATGCTTCTCCTTTCTGTGGGAGAGGCAGATTCAGCAACAGTCCTAAGTTCCTGCTCCTGATGGACCAGGAGGCAATTCTTCAAGGAAGATGATACTTTAACTGAAAGGATAATTCAACAGCATTCATGTTCTATGTTACATACCTTGTAATAATGCAAGGAGGCACTCAAGAAGGCAAATCAGAACAACTATTGAACACCTGAGAGATCTATCTAGTTTACAAGTTTGTCCATAATATAAGGAAATTTAAAAAGGGAGTCTCGGAGAGACTACAAGAAGTTATAGTACTTTTTCTGGCACAAAAGCTTCAGCAGAAACAGAAAAAATAACCATTTGGAAAATGGCAAGACAGGGCCAGCTCTTACAGTAGGTTCAGAGAAGAAACAGAATTTGAGGGGGCTAATGCCTTATAGCCCTTATCCTGAAAACTTAGTAGAAATTCAAATCTCAGCCTGTGCAGTGTGGGAGGTTCATATTTCAGTATGTTTTTCAGGATTAGGTGGAGAAATTGGGGAGAACAAGATTTTTGAAGTCATTATATGCTTGATTAATTATATCATAAATTTTGTAAAGATACTGTTATGCAAAAATTGGTTCTTTGCGGGGTGGGAGAAATCACTTTAGAGGATAAGTTCCCCAACACAGAGACTGCATATGTGAAAGTATAAAAGAATATTCCAGCATAGAAAAATACTTTCTCTGAGATCAGAGAGCTCACACCTAGTAACATATTTCAGTTTTAGAGACAGCACAAAAAGGAAGTGAAACATCATAAAGTCTGTGAGAACATAATCAAGAATTTGACTTCTCCTTCACAGGATATTAAGAAATATAAAAAGCCTACTTAATTTTAACTGACTTGCATGCTTGTTTGAAAACAGCAGTCAGGATCCGGCTGCTCTTGACTTGTTTTTTGTTGGCTGGCATTCTGATGTGTTTGCGCTGAATACAGTATGTGTGCATTACCGTATCATATCCTGCCAGTACAGTAAGATAGCAGCAGTGGTTCACATGATGAAAAAAAAGTATTTTTGGGAAAATCTAAGTATTTAACTTTGCACTCTAGTAAGGAAATTAAAGAATCTGTGTCTCGGTCTTTAGACGAAAGACTTGGCCACTTATCAGTATCTTTACAGACCTATTCATTTCAGCTGTTGTACTGTTGTAATTCATTATGTGATCCTTATGGCTGAATACAGTAGGTCATCTCAACTTTGGGGCACTGTAAGAGGAAAAGAAAAGTTAATGTTATGGCTCTGCTGAATATTGGGTAGCCTATACTGTACAATTATATGTTTGCTGGGGTAAATTGCCTTTTCTAATTCGTTCTGCATATCGTATCTTCTGATGTTCAAATGGCATCTTAAAGTTCTAATTTGTTGGAAGGGAAAAAAATGTATAAATATGATGCATAATTTCAACCCAGTTATTTGTAATAGCTTGCACTCTGCTTCTACAATGACCTGCCTATGTGTTTGACAGCATGCAGTATGCATAATTGCAAGGTGTTTAGCAGTTAGGGTCTCAGGTATGGCTATAATCTTAACCACTTATCTCTCATTACAACAAGGGAAGTAGTTGGATGTTTTCATTAAACTGGTCTAGTGCAAGGTGTCCCTACCCATGGCAGATGGGTTGGAATTAGTTCATCTTTAAGGTCCCTTCCAACCCAAATCATTCTGTTTCTGTGATTCGATGATTAATGTTTCATTAAGCCCAACATAACTGGAAGGCGTGTTTAGGTGGTGGTAACCCTATACCCTAAGCAAGAAGGCAACCTCTCAAGATCCCCTTCTGTCTTATGCACCCCTTACCTGTCAGAGCATAGAAGTAACAAGTTTTTTGTTTGTTTGAGATGATGATCTACTCTAAAATTAAAAAACCATCTGGCTAGTAAATATGAAATATGATCTGCCTGAAGATGGCAGTATTTGATTTGGAAGAATAAATGCTGGCTGAATTGCATTTGGATCCTGTTTTATTATTCATTGTACCACAGCACCTAAGTGACAGGCTGTCAATAATTAAAGGGAGGGTAGGAGAATAGAGGGCACATGTTTCACAGTCTTTTGACCTGCCATAATTTTTCCTTCTCTCGCAGCATGAAGATTCTCTAGTGAGCGCATAGTAATAATCTATTTACAGGTATTAAAACACTTGCATTCCAGTCTTCAGCAACACTGTCCTAGGCAATCCTTCATTTCTGTTTTTTCTGGGGGGGGTTAATCATTTGCCAGTTAAGATTTTCCCTATTACGAAGTGACAATGCTAAAAATGTCAGCACCCTATTGCTTCCATTTCAAAATTTAAGTATTTGACAATACATTGAATTTACAGTACTAAAAACAATTTTGTGTGCAGATATTAAAAGATTAGTTATGAAGTACCATGTTTAAGTTAAAATCACATGTAGCTTTGAAGGGGCTATCACCTTAGGAGAAAATCAAGTTGATAATAAGTATTCACTCTAGATTTCTTTCAGTAATTCACAGAATCATTAGAGTTGCCTTATAGCAAATTTCTTCTTTACAAGAGTATCATGTGAAAACCTAGTATAAATAATCAAAAAAACCAGCCCAAATCAAAATAAAAGCTATCTTAAATAGAATATTTGGCTTATTCTATCTGTGGAAATCCTGCCTGTATTATGCATAAATGCTTTTTTCACCATCCCAAATCACTCCACTGGGTTATATGGATGTGTGAAGATTTTTCTGTTGCTTTGATTAAAGGCTCCACAATACCCCTGAGGTTCAATGCAAGCCGCACGTGGACATTGTAGCTAGAATGCTCATGACTGGTTACGAAATTGAGAAATCGGTTTCTGGTAATATGGTCACCTTTTATTATTTAGGACAGTTGCTTCCAAAGTAGAGTTGTGGTTCCCAAACTGGGCTATGAGTCTTGCAAGATCAGAAGGAAGGTAAATTTGGGGTCTCTAACCAAATACTGGGTTCATAAATCCTCTTCTCATCATAACCAGAGATAAACTCTGTGCTCATAAATGCAGTTCTCTAAAACTTGAGGTTATTTGTGCATCTTTTATGGCACAGATGTACTTCTAATCCCTTAAAGGGGTAAAGGCTAAGCATGTGACCTTGTCTAAAAGGTGTGGCAGCTTCTGCTCCTTGCTTATAATCTATGTAGGAAGTTGGCTTTCTGTGCTGGGCTTGCTGATGGTACTTTTAAGATCACTGACTGTTTGCATCCGTTTGATGTATTCATATGTGCTGAACACGTCCCTGTTGTCACACTTAAATACTGTGTGTCAGGAAAAGGACAACAGCTTTTTAGGACTCTCGCAGCTGAAACTGGATATGAAATGCAGCCAAATATGTACAGGTCATGTTTAGGTCACATTAGAATTCACCTTGAAACAGGCTTATGAGCATTTACAGCCAGCAGCTGCCTGCTAGTGAGACATGGCAGGTAACACTGGAGAGCTGCATGTCCGCCCTGCCCACCATCAAGGGACCGCTTGCTGCAGGACTACCGCTGTGCCCCTTCATTTCTGCTGCATATGCCAGGGTAGGCAGGATGATATTCTGCCCTGTCAGCCACGTAGACATGCCATTTACCCCAGTAATTATTATCCAAAGCTCAGAGGCTTACTTTACTTGAGCGTACATAGTCTCCACAACTAATAGTTGAAGCTAGGAGCTCTTGTAAGCAGTGCCATGCACAGGAGTGATGGGGGAAACATTATACCTGCAGCTTTCGACGTTGCAGTCCAAGTGACTGGTATGGTTTACAACTGGACTGAGCAGAGGAAGCTTTTAGCAAGTCTAGAACAATGCTCAAATTTTGCACTGGAATATGTGGCAAGACACCAGAACTGTTACCCAGTGCTCCAGAAAGTGGGCAATTTTTTTTTGCAAGGTTTTTGGTTTGTGTTTGATTTTTGGCTAAAAGCATCACAGTCATTTCAAGGACACAAAGAAAAAGAAAGGAGAAGCTGTATGGGAAATTCCTTAATGCACAGAAACACGACATTTTAAGTAGTTCCAAATTTTAACTGGGGTCATTATTTCTAATCAGGGCTTGTCAGCACACTTCACTTTGTTTAATCTGTGTTGGAGAGCAGTCTTGGAATGGATTTATAATAAAACCAATCACAGTAATTTAGAAGTGTTCCAAGAAATGTAAGGAATTTAAAAAAAAACAAACAACCAAACAACCAGGAAGTGTTTTGGGCAGTGGCTCCCAAACAAGATTCATACATGTACCTTCAAGAGCAAGCAAACAACAAACCAATAAGCCACATACTACCCATGCCACTTCTCATTCTCCCATATACCTCTAAGGATGAGGAGCAGAAAAGTGATATTGCAGGAAAATTAAATTGCAAGCAGGCACAGACTGTGAATACAGTCTGTCTAGGTATAGGACGTCTAAGTATTAAAGTAGATGCTAAAGCCTTCTGAGAACAACCCCTGCCAAGGTAAGATTCTCTGATTTTTTTGGACAAAAGTGGGGCAACTTAACAAAGATTTTGTCTTGACAGCCTCCAGGAGAGCAAGTATGATAGCTCATGATAACTTTCCATGAAGAGACATGTTTGAAGAATCATTTTCAAGCAAAATTTGTAAGAAATTTTTCTCACAAATGTATAAATCAGTAACATCATTCTTGTCATATTCTCTTCCTTCCCTGTAAGGACTCTTCTTCATCTCGCTGTCCTGCCCACAAATGTTTCTGTTTAAAGCAGCCAAACAGCAGAATGGCTGAAAATAGATGACTGCCACTGCTGTATTATTCTGCCTAGTTAGTGTCTGTCTATTAGGCTGATGGTATAAACTTAAAACCTTGGCAGATGTATATTAAAAAAAGAAAAATGCAGTCAAGCATGGCTAAAAGATTTTTTGAAAAGGTAGTCTTTCATTTTGTAGCAACATTTTTAGGCAGTGCCAATTCCCTGCAGTCTCTGTCTTTGAAAAGAAGTTGGGGCGTTTGCCAGAATTCATGTTAACTACTGCTGGCAAAAACCTACAGGCATACTGGCCCTTTATCTGGAAGCAGCAGCTGCAGCACCACATTTCAGAGAAACTGTATCTCTCAGTAACCTCTCAAAATTTCATCACCTTGCTCCCATAAGAGCAGCTATGTTAAACATTTGTACTCTTGCAAAATGCATATCCCTAAAACAAAAAAAATATCTAACAGGCAAATATAAAACATCTAGGAAGACGAAAGACACCTTGGCAGGTTATATAAATGCTGCTGTTAGGATAGTTTATGTTTCTGCACTTTGCACATTTTAGTAAGATAGGACGACATATTCCTAAAAGATTGACCCATATTGAATGAAATGCACATTTCTTCCATCTGTCACCATGGCATGGAAATGCATGTGCTATGTATTATGAAATCAACTAGCCTAGCTAGAAAAAGACACACATTTCTGGGTGCACAAGCCTGTTTGGGTTCCATGCTGTCCTATGGCTGAGGGATGGGAGGGAACAAAACGGACTGAATTAAAAAATGCATAAAATAAGCTTTGCACATTTTATGGACACAATTTTAACTTTTCCTACTGGTGTGTTTCCCAAAAGAGATAGAGATTGTTTCAAACCATGAATGTTCTGCCTCAGCATAAAGCTACCCAGTTGCTATATGCAATATTGCACTCACATCGTTGAATGTTGGATAGATGGACCCGACTCTCCAGTTTTTATCCATGTGAAAAGTCTAGCATAGCTATATGAGGCTTAAGGTTGTAAGGTCAAGTCCTGAATGATATACTGCAACAATTCCACTGCACTAGAAGATTAAATGAAGGGTCCTGCTGCAAAAGTGCAGCAAGTAGATAGGAAATGCCAGAAACAGCTCTGTATAGCCAGTCTCCTGTGCTAAGTGCAAGACTTAAAAAATTTTGCTGTTGTTTCACTCTCCCTATGCGTACGTCTAACAATATCTGTCATGTGGGCATGGAGTGAAAAGATCCGGTGATGCAACCAGCTGGCTTGGGCTGTTAGCAGGCTATGTCTACTAAGTGGGATCCCAGGCTGGGAGAAAGCCCATAATGCTTCTTTCAAGGATGTGAGCAGTGTCAGGGGCCTCTCTCCCACCTGTGCATAAACATGCTGTAAAAGAGGTGCTCTTTTTGCTACTTAGGCTCAGCTTCTCTGTCAGAGATTTAATGTCCAGTTTGCATACGCATGTGTAAATATACAGGGGCTAAAAGCTAGGGAAAAAAAAATAATTGTGAGACTTCCTTTAGACTAAAGGAACTACAAGACAGAAATATGGGAGCATTGGAAGACTCTTTCTCCAAATATTAAAACAGGAAGAGTTTAGCTTGGTCGATACAGGTTTCTTCAGGAGAAAAAACATCAACAAAAGAACTATCTGAAAACGTTACACAGAACATGCAGCCTTGCTTTAACTGCTCAGGGTGTTGCAGACACCTTGAAAAGTTATTCAAGTGCTTTAGAGGAGTCTTGAAAGCTGATGCTCATTGTAGATCTTGATCACCTAGATGTCTAACTCAGGGTCTGAAAATGTGTCTTGGGCATACAAAACCAAGATCATTAAAGTTCCTAATGCAAACCATAAATCTGTTCTTCAATTGCATGAGTGTTTCCAGTATTCTCACCCATGTAAATGAAAGCACACTCTTTTGCCCACCTGAACCCTGAGGAGTGTTGTTTGCTTTTTTCTTTGGCAAAGACTGCATCTCCTAGTAATATTGCTGCTATCCATAAGGTTCAGCGTATTCCTCTTCTACCTGTGTGTGCACTGCATGACACTGTCTAGCCTGCAGGTGAATATAAGTCAGAGGATTCAGAGAGAGGGCTTCCATTTTGCAGCACAAGTAAAGGACAGGACAGCAAACACAACTATCTATGGTAGCTGCAGAAAGCATTGTACTATTACAGGAAATCAGTAGCAAAGCAACTGCATGTCAGTGGCTGCAAGAACTAGAGCATATGCTACCTAGTTTTGCAGAATGACACAGCTATACTTATAAAATCTAATATTTGTTCAGCTTCTTTTCAGAAACATACAGTCTTGTTATAAAGTGGGATTATTTAGAAGTAATTGCACAAATTGCTTGTCACATACAATATTCCTTTACTGCTTGAGAAACACTCTCTCAGCCGCAGTTAATTTGGGCAGTAGTGCCTAATTTTCATTAATTAAAGGTCTGTATTCCCTGTGGATTATCCTGTGTCTTATTCTTCACTTTGTACACTGGTGTAAATTTGAATTGCTTATGATTATGTTTCCTGTTAAATATTCAGAATGAAGTTCTTTGCTCAAATAAATGCTTTGGTCATAACCTGGCTGTCTAAAATAAGCTGAAGTCACTTTTCCATATTACTAACAGAGAGTTAAAGTTGCCCTGTGGTGCTTTATGCTCTTCCAGAATGTTTTGTGCCATGACAAGTCTTTGAAAAGCAAAAAACATTATCTGAACAGATGCCTCAGATCTATCATGACACTTTCTGGTGGTAGATGCTGGAAATTACCTGTATGAAATCAATCTGTATTAACTACATGAACTGTAGTTATGTTCAATGAAGTAGGATCAATGGAGGGACTAGTAGGAACAGCTTGGTGAAACTCTGGTTTCGATAAGAAGACAATGGGAACATGGAGTTAAGGTCAAAGGAAAGATGCACTTGGCCTGCCTCATTTTACTGTTTCCTGTATTGGCTTAAAAGTGTTTCGCTATTTGTTGATATAGGATTGTCAGTAATAAGATGGGCTATATAGTACAGTACAAGTTGCGGGATGATTGCTTGTTAAGTTTATCTCCTGTGTGAATCTGTGCTGGTGAAAGGAAGTCAATTATTAGTCCTACCTACAACTCTTCAGGTCCTCAGATGCAGTAGTAGGGCATGCACAAAGTAATCTTGTGTTTCCTCCGTAAGGCATGTGGAATTCACATTCAAAGCATTTTTTCTAAGAGGAACAATATTTCAAATTATTTTAAAAAGTGTTTTCTCTAAATTTATTTTAATATTATTAAAATCAGAGGCTTCAGATTAAAGTTTTGATCTGAATGTGAGAAAACATTTCAGTTTGCTCATGTCCGTTTCACCTGGCATGCCACTTACAAGCACACTTCTCCAGGAAGCCATTAAGCCATGAAATCTGGACTTCTTTTCAACAAAAGCATTTTAACATTTCTACGCAAACCAGCCACTCCAATCAGTTGTTGGCTGATCATTTGATTTGCCTGTTCCTAAGATAACAACTTTTCATATTTAATTGTTAACAATTTTCATATAGATCAATTGGGGCACTTTTGGGAAAAGCACAGATGAACTGGAAAATGGATTCCTCAGTACCAGTTACCTAATACTTCTCTTTTGGGAAGTTATTTCAAAAGATAAACCTCTTCTTCTCTGTCTTGTAGTCCACTGTTCTCAGATTTTCTTAAGGAAGAGCCTTGCTGTTGGCATTGGCAGTCAGAGACACAACTGAGAGGACAGAGGGCTTTTCTTCTGCCTTGGAAAGGAAGTTTTAGCTGACACTGAAATAGCAATGCTTCAAAAGTGCAGGAAAAGAAGAAAAAAGAATAATGTGAGCCTTTTCCATTTACTGAGGGAGCAGTACACAGCAAGTGTGTCTCCTATAAGAGAAAGTGATTAATGAATTCAGATTCATGTTACCATGAAGAGAGAAAAAACTCCAACTGTTATCTACGTGCACAGAAGGGGAATATAAGGCACAGGCAGTATAAGACAGCCTATAGTCATGTAGGAAGGCTGAGGCAGAATAATAAATAGGATACAAAACTTGCCAGTCATTTCCTATGATCCCCTTACTTACCTCATATCCTCTGCAATGGAGGCTGGGAATTAATTTAGTTCTACATCTTAATACTAGAATCTCATGCAGGGAAGAGGGGAGAAGTGTTCAGGACTGTCGTGCTTCCCTGAATAACACTATCTCTGAGATAAATCCTAAAATGCTGGAGTGTCTTAAAATGCCTGAAATGATTCAACTTCACTAGGATTAAATGTTCTGAAGACTTCATGTTGCAAAGGGTGTGAAATAATTTGGAGATGAAAAGGGAACACTTCCCGGTTTGAAGAGATTTATTTTGAGTCTTCAGACAATTTTATATTATTACTTGACATACAACTTGTGATCTATCAGCATGAAAGGCTCCAGTACATAAGAAAATCGAGTCTTAATTAGTATGTAGATGGAAAATTATAAACCCATCCTCCTACTTCATCTGCACTGAATTTAATCTGACAGCATTTTAAAGTCATTACTAGAATTTGTCTTTTTTTTTTTTTTTTTTTTACTTTTACAGTATTAATCAGTATTTTCCAGCTTTTGGTTCACAAGCAGTATATTGCTCGCAAGATCTGAAAATAGCACTTGTGGGCACACGAATCATCTGTCCTTGAAGCCCACATTGACAGGAAGTGCAATTGGGATGTTGCCTTTATCATGTTCCTTGCTCCACAGCTTCCTGAGGGTCAAGTAAAAGTTCAAAGAAACTTACTCATAAGGGTAAAACTGCTTGAAAAAAAAAGCTCTAGTCTGGACCTGGGGAAAGTGGTTGTGGTGCATTGACCTTGGCTGGTGGCCAGACACCCACTCAGCTGCTTTCTCACTCCCCTTCCCCAACCTGATGGGGGAGAAAATAAGATGGCAAAGCTTATGGGTCTGGATTGAAGACAAGGAGATCACTCACCAATCACGAATCACCATCATGGGCAAAAGTGCTTGGGCTTGGGGAGAATTAATTTAGTTTATTGCCAGTTTGAAAAGTAGAATAAGATGGTGAGAAACAAAGACAAAACTCAGCCACCTCCCTCCAACCCTTCTTCCCAGGCTCAACTTCATTCTCTCATTGCCAGCTCTTCCACCTCCTCTGCACCAAGCAGAGCACAGGGACAGGGAACACAGGTTGTTCTCAGTCCATAGCAGTTCCTCTCTGCTGCTCCTTCCTTCTTGAACTTTTCCCCTGCTCCAGCATAGAGTTCCTCCCACAGGATACGATCCTTCATCAGCTTCTTCAAAGAGGGTCCTTGTAGGGGAATGAAGGCAGTGGGTTGGTTAGCATTGATAATATGCAGCTGTGGCCAATTGTTGCAGCACAGACTAGTAGGCTGCAACAAGGCTTTTACCATTGGTCACATTCTACTGTCTGTGCTGTTCCTCCTTCCTCCAGAGGCCAGACCACACTGCTCCTCCTCTGTCCAACCCCCTCTCCCACAATCCTCAGGGCTATTTAACCACTTAGCAGGAACGAGCTAGAGCTGCACATCGTTCAGGTCAACCAACCCACTGCCTTCCAGGCAAGGCCACAGCTACGTATTATCAATGCTAACCAGCCCACTGCCTTCATTCCTCTACAGGTCCTTCCCGTGGGTTGCACTTCTTCAAGAACTGTTCCAGCATGAGTCTTCTCCACAGGGTACAGTCCTTCAGCGATGAACTACTTCAGCATGGATCCCCCAGACGCAATGGATCCTTCCAGGAAACCTGCTCCTGCATGCGCTCCTTTCCACAAGATGCAGCTCCTGCCAGGAGCCTGCTTCATCATGGGCTTCCACAGGCTGCCACATCCTCCAGAGCATCTCCATCTGCTGTGGCATGGAGTCCTCCACAGGCTCCACACATATCAGCAGATATGTGCTTCGCTGTGAACCTCCATAGGCTGCAGGTGGACAGCCTGCATTGGCATGGTCTTCTCCGAGGGCTGCAGGTGAATCTCTGCTTCAGTACCTGGAGCTCCTGCTCCCCCTCCCTCTCTTCACTGACCTGGGTGTCTGCAGGCCTGTTTCTCCCACATTTTTCTCACTCTTCTTTCTCACAGCTGCTGTGCCATGGTTTTCCTCTGTCTTAAATATGTTATTGCAGAACCAAGACCATCTTGGCTGAGGGGCTCAGCTTTGCCCTGCAGTGGATCCATTGGAGCTGGATGGAATCTGTTGTGTCTAGTGCAGGGCAGCACCAGCATCTCCATACAGAGGCTGCCTCTGCAGCCCCCTCTGCCAGCACCTGGGCACAGACACTCAATGCAGTACCTGTTGAAGAACATTTTGGTTTCTCTGTTAGAGACTGCTCTACATGTTGTCTGGAAAGAATGCATGAAGCTATCATAAATACCTGTTTAGAACAGAGTAGCATAGCATAGCTATGCTAGCTAGGCCCAACCAGCATGGATTTATGAAAGGCAGGTCCTGCTTGTTATCCTGATCTTCTGTGACAGGATGACCTACCTAGTGGATAAGGGAAAGGCTGTGGATGTTGTCTACCCAGACCTTAGTAAAGCCTTTGACACTGTCTCCCCTAACATTCTCCTGGAGAAACTGGCCACTTATGGCTTGGATGGATGTACACTATTCTGGGTGAAAAGCTGGCTGGCTGGCTGAGCCCAAACAGTAGTAGTAAATGGAGTTACATCCAGCTGGCAGCAGGTCACAAGTGGTGTTCCCCAGGGCTCAGTTCTGCTTAATATCTTTATCAATGACCTAAATGAGGTTTTGAGTGCACCCTCAGCGAGTTTGCCAATGACACCAAGTTAGGTGGGAGTGTTGATCTGCCTGAGGGCAGGAGGCTCTGCAGAGGGACCTGGGCAGGCTGAACCGATGGGCCCAGGCCAGTTGTATGAGGTTCAATGAGGAAAATTGAACCTGTCCTGCCTTTGGATCACAACAACCCCACACAGCACTACAGGCTGGGGGAAGAGTGGCTGGAAAGCTGCCCAAGCATAAAAAGACCTGGGGGTGCTGGTTGATGGGTAGCTGAACATGAGCCAGGAACGTGCCCAGGCGGCCAGCAGCATCCTGGCCTGTATCAGACACAGTGTGGCCAGCAGGACCAGGGCAGTGACCGTCCCCCTGCCCTGGGCACTGGTGAGGCCGCCCCTCGAACCCTGTGTTCAGGTTTGGGCCCCTCACTGCAAAAGCAATGTAGAGGTGCTGGAGCGTGTCCTGCTGGTGAAGGGTCTGGAACACCAGTCTTCAGAGGAGCAGCTGAGGGAACTGGGGGTGTTTAGTCTGGAGGAGAAGAGACTCAGGGGAGACCTTACTGCTCTCTACAGCTACCTGAAAGGAGGCTGTAGGCAGGTGGGGGTGTCGCAGCACTATCAAAACTAGCCGGCTGCAACAAGACTTTTACCATCCCGTACTGGGTTAACTTCAATAAGTAGTTCCCACACCTTGCCCCAGCCAGCACAGCCACTAATCCCCCACAAGGTTTCAAAGGTTCATCTACTGTCCATGCTGTTTCTGCATCCTTTTCAGGACAGTCTACCCTGCTTCTTGCCTCTGCTGCATCCAGATTCTTTCTTCTCTGGGCTCCTCTTGCAGCTAGCCTCTCCTCATCTGGGGCCTCTCCATCTGGGGTGCTCTCTCTACTTCTTCCAGGTCTCTCTTCATCTGGAGCTCCTCTTGCATACCCCTTAGAGCTATTTAACTAATTATCAGGAACCAGCCACAGCTGCATCTTATCCACATCAGCCAGCCCAGTGCCCCTGAAGCCAGCCCACAGCTGTATATTATCAATGATAATTAATCTGTCTTCATTCCTCTATAATTCCTCTACAGTGAGGGTAGGTCTTTTCCCCCACATAGCTAGTGACAGGACCAGAGGAAGCAGCATTAAGTTGTGCTGGGGAGGTTTAGATTGGGTATTAGAAAAAAATTCTTCACTGAAAGGGTGGTCAGGCATTTGAACAGGCTGCCCAGGGAGGTGGTGGAATCACCATCCCTGGAGATGCTTAAAAAATGCGTAGATGCTGTGCTTAATGACATGGTTTAGTGGACTTGCCAGTTCTGGGTTTATGGCGGGACCTGATGATCTCAAAGGTCTTTTACAATCTAAATGGTTCTGTTGATTCTATGAAAGCATAGCACAGAATAGAACAGAATAGAATAGAATATTCTATTTCAGTTGGAAGGGACCTGTGACCATCTAGTCCAACTGCTTGAACATTTACAGGCTGATCAAAAGTTAAATCATGTTACTCAGGGTGTTGTCCAAACACCTCTCAAACACTGACAGGCATGGGGGGCATCCACCACCTCTCCAGGAAGCCTCTTCCAGTGCTTGACCACCCTCTTTTCCTCATGTCCAGTCTGAACCTCCCCTGGCGCAGCTTTGAGCCCTTCCCAGGTGACCTGTCACTGGGTCCCGGGGGGGAAGAGCTCGGCACCTCCCTCTCCCCTTCCCCTCCCCAGGCAGCTGCAGAGAGCAACGGGGTGGCCCCTCGGCCTCCTGGTCTCCAAACCAGACCACCCCAAAGCCCTCAGCCGCTCCTCACAGGACATGCCTTCCAGCCCTCCCCCCAGCGACGTTTCCCCTCTCTGGGCACATTCAAGGACCCTCACGCCCTTCTTACATGGTGGGGCCCAGCCCTGCACACAGTGCTCCAGGTGAGGCCGCAGCAGCGCCGGACACAGCGGGACAATCCCCTCTCCTGCCCGGCTGGCCGTGCTGTGCTGGGGGCACCCCAGGGTGCGGGCTGCCCTCCTGGCTGCCAGGGCTCACTGCTGACCCACGCTGAGCCTGCTGCCCACCAGCACCGCCAGCACCCTCCCTGCAGGGATGCTCTCCAGGCACCCCTCTCCCGGTTTACACTTGTGCCGGTGTTGCTCCATCCCAGGTGCAGAGTCCAGCATTTGTTCTTGTGAAATTTCATGGCACTGATGATTGCCCAGTGCTCCAATCTATCTAGATCCCTCTGCAGGGCCTCTTGTCCCTTGAGAAAGCCAACAGCATGTCCCAGTTTGGTACCATCAGCAAATTTACTAATGGTGCATTCAACTTCTGCATCCAGATCATTGATAAAAAAATTGAACAGAACTAGTCCTAAAATTGAGCCCTGAGGAACACCACTGGTGACTGGACACTGGCCAGGTGTAGCCCAGCACACTGTGTACCTGCTCATCTCACAGTTGGACAGCTTGTCCAGAAGGATGCTGTGAGGGACAGTATCAAAAACCTTTACATAGCAAAAAGGTATCACCTTACAGTATATATCCTTTTGTGGCAATTTTTTCAGTGTCTTTAGTACTTATAATGCCATTTAAGCCAGAGAAGACAATCTGCAAATCAAGCAAGTATATTAGTGCTTTGCAGCCCTCACAGCTACTTGCTCTGGTGTAAATTATTCTTTTAAGTATTTGTGTGGCTTTAGAGCTGCTTATTCATTCAGCGTCTGCTATATAAATGCTTGACAGTTGGGCATGTTCAGTGGGGTGGCTGGGCAGCAGCAACAAAGTTAGCCTCTTTGCTCAGCCAGGGGCTGCTCTGTGCCTGGAGGAAAAGACCATACTCTCCCTTGAGGGTCCCTGTGGCATGGGCTGGGACAGGAGACAGCCAACAGGGCAACATCATCTGAAGGTAGGTGGCAAAGGACAGAAAAAGACATGATCTTCCCCAAAGGATTTGGAGAAGCCCAGAGTCCTGAAATTCCATGGCAACTCAGGAGGCCAGTAAAAGCTTTTTTGCCTCAGGTTGAGCTTAAATGAAAGGAATGTCTTGCCAGAAAATTTGACAAGGCAAGGAAGGATTTGTGAATGAATCCTTTAGCTGCACTCTGTCTCCATTTTCTCCACGCTTTCTAAAACCTTTGCTCTATGCTACCTTGTGTTCAAATGAAAGAGAGCCTTAAACATTCAAAGCCACTTTCTTGTACAGGTGGAAGCACTCCAAAATTCTCATTAAACTGGGGTCCTATTATCATTTGCATTGTACTTTTATAGGTTATATACTAGCTGCTTCTGTCATCTTGCTGCGTCACAGTGCTTTCAAAAAAGGCAATAATGTTCTTTGCTTAACATGCATTTATTATTTGTAGTCAATCTTCTGAGTATTTTGTACAGCATTTTGAAGGAACTTATTACTGGGGATGGGAATATCATTAATGAACATACCACCTGAAAATAACTGAATAGGGTGATCTGATTTTATTTATAGCTTCACAGAAGACAGGAGTTAACACCATAGGCCAGAGGCTAATGTCAAATTATTTTTTGCTACACTCAGTAACTTACAGTGAATTACAGTAGGGACCTACACACCAGAAAAAAAAACCCCACCCCTCTCCCAACTATCACATTAAATCTTCTCCTTGTGTTACAGCTTTTAAAAAGATTGATCTCTCCCTGGATAGGAAGAAAAAGGTGGAAGGAGAGTGAGAACCCACAACTTCAGTCCCATTCCAAACTCAGACACCATTGTCTTGTTTTTGTACATTGTCATTGTACAAGTGCTTGGTAACTGTTGCAGACCTGTGCACACAGCGCAGAATCTGATATTTTCTTTTCTGAGAAGTCACTACAGTTAGCTGTATAGTTTACAGTACTTTCTTCCTTGCTGATGTGAATTAGCTTTGATAGTCGGGTCAGCTGCACTCTTTTGCTCCTGCAATGCAAGCTATTTTTTGATGGTGGGCTACAGCGACTCCAGGAGCACGTCACACATGAGACAAGTGGAATAATTGAAAAGGAGTGCCAAGTGTGCCCCTACCTTTGCATTGGCAGAAGGTTCCTGGGCAAAATGTGCTTGCGTGGGCCTGCCCAGGAAGTTCTGCCTCTGTCTATGAAAGGAAGGTGTGAAATACTGCTTACTTTTTTTCTTTATCATACTTAGTAAATCTAAATTGCTGACCTGGAAATTGGTTTCCTCTCAGCATATGAGTTTGATACACAAACAAGAAATCCACGTGCCTCACACTGGATGCAAACATTTAGCCGGGGAAATTATTTCAACTGAACAGCAACTTTTCATTCAGTTTAACATCTCCTGCTGTGTTACCATCAAAGCTTATCAGTAGAGATTTGACTTCCACTGAGTTTTTGAGAACAATTTTAAAATCCTGGGTCAGTCCCTGTTTCCTGAGAAATCTGCATGCCCTGTTCATTGACCTTATATCTTGATACCATTTTAAGGTCTGCCAGAAAGAATTTTTAATCCAATTGAATGTTTTAGTAGCTTGCAGTAGGTGTTAGTAGGACATACATAAAGGAATTGTGAAATGCTATTGACAGATACAATATTGTGCTAAGCAATGGAAGTATGAGGTGGTACTAAATAAAGCCTCTGCAAAAATCCAGTTTAAAATAATCAATACCCTGTCAACCTGTTGGATAAAAACATTTCTGACAGAACTACAGTGCAATTATTTTGATCAGATTTGATTGTTTCTTGGCCTTTTTCTTTGCATTCTTTAATCATACTGTCCTGCCTCTCAAGGATGCCAGTCCTGGGACTAGATGCAATTCTATACTTAACTAGCTTTTCATAGGGGTATTACTGTTGTGATTATCTTGAATTAAAGCTGTTAACATTTTTTCTATTAAAAAAAAAAAAAGGATATGGGATTGATCTATCTGTCCACAATACCATTCTTTACAGCTACAATCTCCAACATTGTTCCAAAATCAAAACAGAAACTTTTACTTTTTCTACACTGCCACCTACAGTTTCACCATCTGCATCTTATTGTCAAATATCTGTTACCAAAGCAATGCTCTCATTGACTTAGTTATGCTGCTATGGGCATAAGATGCATATATAGTACAGTAGTTTGCCCAGAACTGGTTTTGCTGGGTGCTTTCATTGCGCTGAGCATTTCAGGGGTAAGTCACTGAAACATTACAAGATTACGCTTAGAGGAAATTCTTTAGCTCTTTGGCGTTAGCTCTGAAAGCTATGGATGTAATATCCCATTCCACCTGCACAGGATACTGTACTTTGGTGCAGCCAGTGCCTAAGAGCAAGGTCACATTTGTGCTCTGTAGTGCCAAAGCTGCTAGGTACTGAATATGGATGGATTGTCCCACCAGTGGCAGACAGCGTTCAGTGAGTTGCATTGGTGTTTCCACCAATTAAGCTATGAAAGCCAAACCTTCACACAATGAATTGACAGGGGTCTCTATAATGATCTGAATATAGGACTTAAGGAGGCCTAATTAGTTGTGTCCTTGATTGTAGTGTCCATTGATGTGCATTTAATTTTCCTCATTAAGAACCTGTATTTACATTATAGGTGCATATTCAATGACATTTAATTTCTGTGTTTTATACTCTATTTAAAAGCACATACGTCACAAAAAATGCCCTATCACCACACCTGCCTTGCATGACTTCTTGCACAGTTTAACTTCTGTTCATGGAATAATGGCTTTTGGTATTCAGTAAGGTATCTTTCAAGAAAATTTATAGTTTTCATTGGTACTTTTCAATTTTTTTGGTTTAAGAGAGTTTCAAATCCTTATAATAATAGTTGCTTTAAGCCTAGTTGTCTTTTTAAAAAGATTCAGACTTGGTTTTTGCATATTGGCACTGCATTCTGTATGCATAGAATATATTTAAAATACGATCATTGCCACTACAGGCAGCCACTAAATTTTAGCTTTAACTCTGCATTTCTGCATAGATCCGATAGGGTGTTATCACATGCAAAAGGAGAGACTTTTGCTGTTTAAAAGGAAAAAAGCTTCTATATTTAGAAACTCTCAACAGTTTTGTTACTGGCTGTGTAAGAATACTTAGGAAGAACCCCCGAAGTTGAAAAGGTCAGCTTTGAACTATATGAAAGGTTACATACGTGTGTCTGGGACTGAAATCTCAGATCTCACTGAAATGAATCAGAAATGTGTTAATAATTAACTTAAACATTTATTTCGTTTCTGTGAGTTTGCTGCATGAAAGCTATCAGATTATTCTTGAACAAATGTTGCTTAGTATTTTAGAGAGATGACAATTTGCACCATAAGCTTATCCATAAATACGGATTCTATATTCACTTAAAATTCAGTGACAGCGACTGCTTCAGATACAATGAGCTCAAGGTTAAAGCCATATTCTATAGTGTAAGACATTTAGATGACGCATTGGCAATTAAAAAAAAAATGCAAGAGAACATAAAAAGTACAAGTCCCCGGTTATAATAATATTGAGCCTTATTCCCAGGCAGTAACCATACTGAAGGTTATAATATCCTACAGATTTGAGGGGTTTTTCATATTGAGTAAGACCATCTATAACTGATGGTAAGTTAAAAAAAGTATCAGTAGAACAGTTCAGGCAATTTGAATTATTTTAGAATAAAAAAATATAAAAATGCTTTGGGGGCCTCAGGGAAACCCTGGCTTGGTTTTCTACCTGTGTTCTCTTAAAGTAGTCAAATCATCAGCAGCATTTTTTCAAAAGTTTGCAGAGGAACTAATTGCAACAGCACATATGCTAAATTCCTGAAAAAGAATTAACCAGAAATTTGAAAATAAAGGATAAAAAATGAAACCAAAACCCAAACAAGAAAAACAATAATTTCCCCTTTGCCCGCCATCTCCCCTCAATATTGCAGGATCAAGATACATTTCTTATCTGAGTCAATTCCTTGTACGATAATTTATTGTAATGACTTTTACCTTAGAAGAGTACTACCTATAGCAATGTGTAACCCAGCAATAGCAAGTTTTCAAAAATAGAGCCATGGAAGTATTGGTTTATGGGAACAAAGAATTTCCTCCTTTTTCCACCCTCTAGAAAGAGAGGGATAGTATTTTAGACGAATGCAAAATGGGACTTATCTGTTCATACAGTTATTGCCCTTCTGAAAGAACACAAGCCCAATACTTGTATTTAACAATTGTAATATTTTTTTCCACTTCACTTAATATGGGAAATTTTAATAGAAAAATATGCAGTAAGTACTGCTGTCATGACCGGCATTGTACAGTTCAAAATAACAGTCCCCAAAGAGTACAGAATTTAACCGGTATCAGCTGGTTGAAGTTATGTGATAGCGACTTACTAAGATTAAACATCAGAGGTATAACATCAATGTTGTACCTTTGCAGTTCTCTCAGAGGTCACCTGCAAACTGACATCCTGAAGTGGAAGTGCAGCTCCACAATAGCAGAAGGCAGCAGAGCTCGGTAAGTGGTGCCAGCAGCAAGAGCTGCTGCTGCTACACCAGCAGTGAAACCCCCTCCCAAAACACACAGCAAGCAAGGGATCACAA
This sequence comes from Falco rusticolus, assembly GCF_015220075.1. Classification (NCBI taxonomy): domain Eukaryota; kingdom Metazoa; phylum Chordata; class Aves; order Falconiformes; family Falconidae; genus Falco; species Falco rusticolus. Next base: position 25,224,590 of record NC_051210.1, on the reverse strand, counting down.
TACTCTCCATGTGCATTATGTATGTAGGTAGCGTGTTCATTTAACCAAGATTGCAAAATGTTTGTTATAAATTTCTTATTAGTGGCTATCATATTATACGGTTAATATAACAGATATACCTCAGCTGCCATTGCTAACAAGCAAAGCAGTTAACTTCGTTAACTGTACTTGATTAAGTATAACACCTCTGAAAATTCCCCCTGCTCTAACTAATTAGTACCATAAGAAATATTTTTCAAATATCCATGTTATGCCACAAATTAAAAAATAAAAAAAAATAATGACACAGTCGACCCACTTTGGTAAGGGGTCCCTCTCTCCATCAGTCAGTTGGTAGATACTGCTTGCTTGTCTTTTAGATCCCAGATCTTTGGCTTCAGGTAGATATTGAGCCTAAATAGTAACCTGAAAATGAACCCTTCCCATATGAGGAATTACACTCTTGAAGAACAAATACAGCATCACATGGAAGTACATGAGATAGTAACTACAGGAAAGTATGAAAACTATGTGCAAAGATCAAAAGGAATATTAAGTTTGAAAGATGTGATAGTTTTATAAATAACATAGATGAAGAGAAAAATTAGCAGGCAGAACCAGCAAGCCTCTGCATTCATCAGCCTGTAGCTTTGTATAGGCAGATGAAGACACAGCAAAATATGAAGAAGGTAGGATCCTTTTGCTGAGGACTGACAACCTGATTCTGTGGATCGTAAAACTAGTAACATAGGTTGCTTGCTATATGGAGTTGCCCACGACAGTGCAGTTACATACTGGATGAAAGTTGGTAAGTCATTACTCTATCATTTATGACATATGTTAGTAGACTGATTTATTACTTTTCCTGTATGTTGTGTCTTTAGGAAAAAACAGATGTAAAAAATAGAGATAAAAATGGAAGTATCCGTAATTCCAAGATTAGTACCTGAAAAGAGAAACTCAGCAGAAGATACGTATCCAGAAACTGCAGCTAGTTTGACATTACCATATAAAATATAAGAATGAAGATTTTGTTATACTATATTTCAAAATAATATTTTTTTTTTCAAAACTGGCAAAAGCTATTTCTTGGACTAATAGCCTATATGTGCTAAAGCAAAAGGATACATTTACAAAATGGTCTAAAGACTTAAAGTGTTTTTTCCAATGGAATTGATAATCTAAACTTAAGTGTCTTAGTTATCCTGTTCATCGTGTGTAGAAGATTAGGAACCTGCTGAACAGGATTCACAGAAATCAGCATGCTCTGAACATACTTACCACATTTGGCCTCAAATGAGAGGCAGTAGGAGGAGCATCTGGTATCTAAATCCTACTGGAATATATGTGATGGGGTGCCAAGAAACTTAGCATTGTTATGAGTTATGCTAAGCTCATGCCTGAAAGTCAGAAGTTATGCTTTGGGGGACTGGGCTGGTGAAAACTCAATATAATGGGATTAGGCACCAACAGAGTAGCTGTCTGCCAAACACCAGGTTGCAATCTGGCTCCAGAAGTATCAGCGCATTTTAGCTCAGGGTAGAAGTGACAGTAGATACAAAGGGGGGAAGATTCTAAATAAATAATTTTGAGGAATGAAGAGGGAAGAGAATTTAAATTTAGCAATCTACACGTTTAGGCTTTTCCATAAGCATATCCAAATTTTTCATTTGCTACACATTCAGTACTTAATGCTGGCTTCTTTCTTTTCCAGAAATGAAAAATCCTGAAAACAGTATCTTGTCCTATGTAGTCTACCCTGCATTTTATAAACAGCAGGTTATATACTGATGTCTGTTCCCCTACATCAATATTTCTAATGGGTAATGTCTCCAAATGGAGAAACTGCTGGGCTACAGTAAGCTATTTGGCACTGCTGGCTGCATGCTGACTTGTCAGCATCAGCACTCCTTCGCATTAGATGGAAGCATCAATTAATAAACTATTTAAAGTTTGCTCTTTTTCTATACCCAAAGGGTGTTTCCTTGAAAAGATGAAAAAACATTGATTTTTCTCTGTTCAGTAGTTTTTGTCTTATACTTGCATTGCTTAAGTACTGTTCTGTGCCAAAGTTGCCATTGGAACAAGAATCATTGATAATGGGTGAGCTTTAGCTTTTTCTGATGATGTTTGGATTTGGTTTATTCTGTTTTCACAACATACTCCAGCAATCCGTCTTATAGCAAGACAGTACAAAATTCAATTAAAGGACAATTTGAGCAATTTATTTGAGTTCAGCTAAGTGAAGAATGTCTGGAATTTCTTATTAACCTATGATATGCTCTAGTAAAAATTACCTTGAATACAGTACATTTTTGTTATAGGAATGACTTTTTGAAGCTGAGTTGGGTTAGGCTAGACATGTATGTAGAGTTATATGGAGAAGAAATATAACTGCTGCATTCCTTTTCTAGCAGGGACTCTTCTCTTGAACATGACAAGAGTTGTAAGTATCTTCATAAAATGAGGAGGCTCTAGCCTACATTTCTGTGGTATGGAATAATTTCAGTGGATTTATTTTTCAGTCAATATCAGAATTGACTCAATTCTTTTAATAAAATCTATTTTCATTCTGGTTGTTCCAAATGTAAGGTCACATGTAGATTTCATAAACACTGTTCAAATATATTTATTGGTTTGATTTTCCCTTTTAAAGCTAAACTTTAAAGTAGCAGGCAGCAAAAGCTATCAAATACATGTTTTTTTTCTGTATAGCTAAACCAGAAAATTTTCTTTCACAGTGCTTTGCTTTGATTTTTAGTTAACTCTTTCTTCCAAGATCGGTTCTCAAGTTATTCCTGCACGCAACTGTCCAAGCAGAAAGGATGGCAAGTACATCTAGCTTATCTTCCTCATTTTTTTAAATTGAAAATATGAAAAAATATTCAGTAAAAACTAGTTCCCTTTCCTTAACAATAGGAGTCTTTGTCTAAAGCAGCTTTGATAAGTGCTCATACTGTTTTCTAATTTAGCCTGGATAAAAAGATAAGTAAAGAAGCATTCATGGTTTTGAAATAGTGGAATGTACTAGGATTCAAATTACTTAAATTATATGAAGTCACAAGAGCAGAAAATAAATTTAAAATATTTTAATTCCAGAGTATTGAATCAAAAATCACACACCTGATATTTCTCCCTCACAAGCTTTTCTCTGGCATCAGACATCTGGTGTAGTTTATATTGATATTTCTGTAAACAAAAAAAAAAAAAATTACAAGAAAAAATACGAATTATGGCAAGGTGGTTTATATTTAAGCTTTATCTAGCATATAGATCAAAACAAGATGAGAAAAGTAAGACCACATGTACATTGAACATTTTGTATTTGATGTATAATTGTCTTTTGCTTATTACCAAAGTTAATTATTGTTCAATTAACATCATCCTCTAGGTCATTACTAGATACATGAATTACACTTGTTTTCTTATTGAGTCCTTGCATCAGTACATTCATTGCTGAGAGCTTGCCTGGTATGAAAAAAAATGTACTCCCTTATTCTATACTGCTAATGAGGCAGTGTTTTCTTGCTGTTTCCGTGGATTGTCTGTGCTGTGTAGCTAGATGAGCTTTGTTCAGATATGCTGCATTGCCTTTATCCACTGAGATTGCGTGTCAGAAGACACATACAAACTTTGTTTGGTGTTCTCTGCTTGACAAACCTCTGCTAGCTTTTTTTTCTTAGACACTTACTTCCCATCAGTAGGAGATAAAATTCTTCAAAAATACCAGAAACAGGCAAGTTTTTCAGTGTTCCCTTTATTGTTGCCAGATTTGAGCTTGAGATACATGTTGTACAGATAATTTTGTCATATCCAGTCCTCACCTGTTTTAGACAAGCATGCTATAACACTTCCATAAGGAAGCCCAAGCCCTGGCTATTCCTACCAAAAAGCTGATGCAGAACACCTTTAATAGTCAGAAGCAGTCCTCTAGTTTACAACCTAAACATACTTTGGAGCAGTTTATAATCGTTTGGTCTTCTGCCAGCAATATGTGAAGGAATTTTTTCCTGACATGTCATTCACATGTTTACAAAGAGCAATTTCTCTCTTTTTTCTCTCTTATGTTGCTAAGCCAAAGTAGCAATGTTCTTCCGGACACCTCTTCTAATACGGAACCTTCATTCCCTGGATCATTATAGTAGGCTTTCCCTACACCTTTTCCAGTTTCTGTCTTAAATCCACTGTCTAGGCTGTTATGAATATGTTAAATTAATCTTAACTCTATCCGTTTCAAGATCGATTCTAACACTGACCTAAGTGTACTATTATGAAAATAGAAGATGCATAATATATTAGCATCTTAGAGCAACAAAAAGGGAAATGTCAGAATCAAATATGAAAAGAAAAATAAATTATTATTTATTAGAATTTTTGAACTGAGTCTGGGATTCTTCTTACACAAAGAACTGTGATAGGCAAGAATGCTTGACAGAGAAAACCTGTACTCACTCATAAAAACAGAATTTGGAAGGAAGGGAAATGGATAAAAAGGAGGGAGAAAGGGTGTAATAAAAGCAGTTGCTTTTAATGTTAGTCCTTCTTTCTCAGTCTTTGCACCAAAACTTCAATTTTTCAACTTTTCAACTTTTGAACTATCACTTTCATGCAAGTGTCTGTTACCTTTAACTTTCTGGAAAGCTGAAACAGAGAATGTATGACTACACAAATAAACGAAAAGCTTTAAAATTGTGGCTTGGAACCAGTCAGAGTGGAGAAATTGCAGTGATCCATTTAGAGAGATGCACATTTTAATTTAACTAGGCAAATAATAACATTGCCGTTATGCAAATCAACGACCTAGAACCACTCAGAACACAGACAATGGACAGCTGAGAGGAATCCCATCATTATGGGTCAGTGACTGCACAGGCTCCCTGCAATCTGATTGGGTGAGCTAATTCTAAGTCAATTCCTCAAAAACTTCATTAATATTCTACGTAAACATGTAATTTAGTACAATTGAACTCATTCTTCATAATAAATCTGTCCCGGACTTTCTGCCTTTGATGTAAAAAATAATTATTCCTTCTAAGAGATTTCTTTCCAACTTTAGTATGAATGCTAATATCTGTTTTGAGTTTTCAGAGAATGCATTGATGGTCTAGCATCTTGAATAGCAAAATGAGCATCTGGAATACCATTTGACCTTGTTTCATTATGTGCAGAATGGAAAGATCAACATATTACTGCCTCAGCACTGTTCAGCTGTGACTGCAAAGATGTCTTTAAACTGAGTTGTAATTTGTTCTGCATTCCCAACATTCTGGCCAGATACTTCCTTTTTTAAACTGTTTTGGGGGCGTGACTGTTTACAAAATATGTGTGAGCCTTACTGCTCTAGTACTTAAGTTACCAAAAAGAAGGACTTACACTGATAGTAAGAAAGAAAATAATCACTCTGCATTTTAAAGTAAAGAGAAGTGACAGTGGAATGATTTTCAGAAACTTTGAACTGTGAAAGTCACTTTGGAAGAAAATATTGTGGACTGTTATTTCCAAATATTGATAAGCTATACTGCATTTAAAATGCAGATGTGTTCCAAGAATGTCACATCAGCAGAATACACAGGGGAAAAAAAAAAACCACAGAAAACCAAGACACCCCCACCACCACCAAACCAACTGGAAACTAGTATGTTACAGCCTTTATACACAACCCAAGGGATACTCTGGTAGACACACAAGGTCTTGCAACATGATTCCACCCACAGTTGTGTTAGTTTCCCTCCATTATATACATATGAAATAAAAAAAGAATGTGGTGAATAAAATTATGGTTATTTGAGGTGTGTTGTGTGTGTGTTTATTTTTTTTAAAGACAAGCAGATCCACTGCTTTTTGAGTTGACTTTCTTTAAGGTGAAAAGAGAAAATGAAACCCAAAAAATGTTAAAAATCTGGCAGTCCTGTGCTTGACAGACTGGCTGGCACAACAGTTACGGAACATGTTGGCTGGGCTCCCTTACCTGCTGAAGCACTCTCTCGTACACAAACAATAAAAAATGAACTTAAGCCAGATTGTGATTTCCAAAGGAGGACTTTCCCTGTGTAAGGTGAACATCCATTTTTACCGTGACTCTCCTGTCAATAACAAATAAGAGGAAAAGTAGATGTATGGGGGGTGGCGGGAGGTGTGGGGATCCCTTGCACCACAAGCTCCACTGAAGGCCTGAAGCAGACCTGTTGGTACTCTTATTTCACCAAAGGCCCAGTGGCTGTGTTCTGGGTAGCCCCAGTGACTTCCTACCATTCAAAGCACACCTTCAACATGTTGGATAGCTTCTTACTTATTCAGACTTCCTGGTTCATGTATTTAAATAAAGTTCCAAGTCAAAAAGGTAAAGCAGATGTTCTAGTTTTGTTTGCTTGATTTTACTTTTTCTTCCTATTTTTTGCAAGCACTCTCAATGGAAAGCAGTGAAAGGAAGGAAGGCAGCATAACTGCACACCACTTATCCCTTGCCTCTGCAATGGAAGGAAGGCAATTCCCTTATGTTACACTTAATCACCAGTTTTCTCTTTCTCACTTCTTCCAGTTATGACCCAAGGGGTGTTGTTTCAAAATTACTTTTAATGTGAAACAGTTTAGAAGACAAACTCCTTTGTAAATGTAAGACTTGAGTTCAAATTTCAAAGACAGAATACAAACATCTGGCAAAAGAAATGGAAGATCCACATATCTGCCAGATTTAAGAAGGATATTGTCAAGCAGGTGATAATTAAGACATTTTAAATACAGGACCCATTTATCCCACTAGGAACTATAAATCTAACTCAGCCAGCCAGAGCAATGTGTCCCATAAGAGTTGCTTGATTTTATTATTTTTTTTTACCTACTCTTTTGCATGGTCTTCTGGGAGGCTGAACAGATACCTACCTGCCAGTAAAATGTAAAATATAGAAGAACTGAGTTAATAAAATATCACTGTTACATTATAAATATTCTTTCAGTTTAACTCATTGTCTCAGGAAGTAACTGTCTGAGATTGGTAAAAAAAATCAGGTATCCATAATTTTTGAGTATGAGAAACTAATTTTGAGTGAAAGTTGCTATTCACTTATATATCTTGAGATTATTACAACCTCTTTGAAAAAAAAGTATCACAAAAGAGCTAGTAATAGTATTCTCAAAACAGCATGTGGTTACATCTCTTTAAAATCTGATAGTCTATATGGGGCAAGAAGAAGTAAAAATGAAAAGATGACATGAAAGCAAAAAGCTGTTTGACTATGTAATCAACAAGATAATTTTGACATAAGCAATCACCAGGCTTTTAATGCTATCCTTAAACCTACAAAGCTCATTCCATTCATCACATCCATGAAGTGAAGAGAGTATTTTAGGTGGAGGAGGGTAACCAATGAAAAATAAACATAGATGAAATAAATGATAAATTAGTACAGTCAGTGCTTACGCTTGATGCCTATACCGTTCAGTAGAAAGGCTTGCAGACAGTATATTAGTATATAGAATTAAAGAACAGAAATTCAGGATCCCTTTGCTCTAAAGATAATGCAAAATTTTTTCAAAATCCAGAGGCAAACATAGCAGATGTATATTCACATTAATTTGTGCCCTCAGCTGATATACAGCCCACTTCCATTTTTCTTGCAGACAGTGCCACAGAAGTTTCCAGCAAGTAACTGAAGAGAAACCAAAAAGCCTCTGAGCAAATAGTATGCAGGAATCCCAGCATAAGCTTTGAGAGGCATGTACTGAATGGGTGGAGAAACGTTGCCTTCTTACCTTCGTGATCACGTGTATTGTTGACTAATTATCACATCATGTTTCCAATAAGCAGACATTGCAAACTAGTACATTTACAATCTGTTCTTTAATAATTTCTTCCATCCCTGGTAATCATCTATCACTGCTAAGTGAACTCTTAGACTGCGGACCTCACTGGGACCATGTGCCTCCTCCTTCTGAGCTCATACCACCAAAGTTTAATTTCCTAATATTTTGGAACCCCATAAGAAGTATCTAGGGTCACTTACTGCAACTTTTGCGATGGTCTTTAGTGTTTAATATAATGGCATGCTTTTAAGAATACATAGACTATTACGGCAAACTCCCATAATTGCCAAATATTATTTGTCATCTGAAATCATAGGGTGTTTTTCTTTTGACTTCAGAAGTCCTCAGACACCAACAGTTCTTGCTGTTACACTGCGGAATAAACATATATTTTGCCGAGTGGTTTACTCCCTATTTTTGGTCACTCAAATCCAATGCAATACTAATGCAGGATCTTCTAAGGGAAAAACTCAGCCAATTTCAGGGTTTAGGACTGAAAAGTAATTCAGGTTTCAAAACAAGAAGGTCTTTCTTTTTTTTTGGAGGAGCAAGGAGGCAAAGGGAGATTAAATGGAAATAAACTTGTTAAATGAACCAAGCTCTATAAAACTTGGCAAGGAATTACTATTTTTAGCAAGGTTTTTAAATACCTGTTAAACTGCAGTACCTACTTTGAGTTGATAGTGTGAAAGCTCATTCCCACCACTTATTCTCTTAAGTATGATACTTGAATATTTCAGCCAAACCAAAGTTTGATTACTCAGATTTATGTCCAGTGTCACTGCTCTGGGGTGTGTGATTAACACACATGCAGGACTCCAAAGGCATTGTCCGGCCTGTCCAAAACTACTAAAGCCTCCCAGAACCAAAAGTGGAAAGATACCTCAGAAATGGTATTTTCACTTTCTTGTACTGCAAAGCCTAAGAAAATCAGCTCTGCCAGACCAGACTGGCACCCTTCAGAGCTAACTCAGGTGTTCTTTATCAGTGGCACTGGATAAAGTAAAATAGCTGGAAAGGGAAGCAAAGCCCAGAATGGTGAATAAGTTTTCATAGGCAGTAGAGATAGAAAGCTATTGTTTCACTCAAACTAAACATGCATCTTCATCTATTACACCTTAGGCTTGAAAGTCATGACAGGTGGGTAGAGGGTTCTCTGTGTGTTCTGCAGGACTCCAAAGAGTTATGTGTATTTCCACAGATTTCTTAGTTGCAGACACTCTCTTCATCCATAACCTTGACCACGAGGTCATCCATTTCCACAGCTGTCAGCTTTGGGAAGATACTGCATATGCTAGTATACTTTAAGAAGGAGGAAAATTAAGTTCTCTGCTAGCAAAATACAGTTAGGGTTTGAGGTTTTTTGAGGGGTGATGGAAGGCTGGTGGGTGGATTGGGGTAGGGATTTGTCTCCCAAGACAAATTTGTTTGAACATGGGCAAGATAATTCATAAACAATAGCAGACAAACCTAAGAACAATATCTATGCCTGCCTGTTCATAGAGTTCCTGGAGTCCAGTGAAAAAAAAATCTTATTTTAATGAAACAATCCATTTTCTTGCATATGGAAATGTAAATTTGACCTTAAATGATTAAAATATTGAAATTCATATTCCCTTTTTTTCTGATGCACTTGTGCAAGATCAATATGCGACAACTAATATTTGCCCAGCCAGGCAGAGATTCATAGAGGGCATTTTCATTTCTAAGCTTTCCCTTTTCCTCTCATCTGGTTTTACTAAGCTACCTAGAAAAATGTTAATTAATATTTTTGCATGACATCCAGATACACATTTTGAGGATCAAGAATTAAAACACATAAATGAAACGTTCACATTAAAATTACTACACATGATCACTTCTCTTTACCACATTTACACGAATTAAAATTGTTCTATGCACATGTCAGAGAGGAAAGCTCCACAGCAGGAAAAAGCAACTACTTACAAATAAACCTCACTTTAAAAACTGTAGAGCAGAAAACTAATGTCACATATTAGATTCTGCCTAACTCATTAGGTTGAAAATATAGAGAAAATTAGAATTCCCTTGTGGAAAAATCATAGCTTTTAAATGCAAACTAGCTATTCATTACTGCCTAGTCAATTTTTAGTGTCACTGACTTGAATTCAAGAAAAAAACTAGTGCTATCCATACCTACTAAGTTAAAAAGGCTTTGAGGTTTAGGGATATTCCTTCACGACATATCAGATTTAGCTGGAGGTTAATTAGACAGTTTCAACACTGCTGCGTTGCTTTAGGGTGTAGCACAACAGGCCAGTTTTTAGCTACTTGCAAACTCAGAAGCCTTAGGAGATACCAGCTTGAGAACTTTGGCAGGTTCAATTGTCTTTTTTTTCCTGCAGATTTAGAAAATACATTGAAATCCTGTTCCACAGCATAAACTAATTGGACAAACTTTTGTCAGTGATGTGCTGCTTAAGGCCAAAATGGACACAAACTTTATCTCTTTTATGTGACGACTTTTAGACAAGGTGAAAATTATGACATCCAGATGTCTGTATTCACCAGGGTTATGGCAGCTGCACAGTGGTATTGTTCGTCTTGGTCGTTGCCAGCCTGCTACTGCATTTATACTTAGGCACATGAAATATGACAATTAAGAATTAATTTATTAAATTATTTTGCTCTGGTAATTTCTCGTAAAGCACTGAAGATTAACATAACAAAATTGAGAAAATTTCATAAAGGAAGAAATCAATACGAAGTCATAACCTTGCATGGCATTAATAAGAAGTTATGAAATTGAGGTGTATATTGCCTCTTTCATACAGTACAACCCTAAATTGCCTCTTGACCTTATAACAATTTTTTCTCAGGTAATAGGGATACAAAAGGATGTTTGTCTTGATACATCCCAGACAACCACTCAGCATGTCATATGTTATGCTGTATGTTAGAAAATCCACTTCGCATGACCAGATAGAAAAACACTACTTTCACTTCTGTGATTTTGTTTCTTCACTGTGTTCATGTTCATGAACACTTCAGCTCTTTCAATCACGATCTCTGCATAAGTGGTATTTTTGAAGTTTGGAATAGGTAAAGGTACCACACATAAGACCTTTGTGGAAAAACTGTTCAGTGCAGTATTATTCTGTCAAGGCAATGGAAGTAGTCTCTGAAATTAAATCTAATCTGACCTCTTCACCTGTTAAAATTCCATTTACTTGCGTTTCATTACATCAGCATCCCAATAGATATTACAGAAATAGAATCCTAGAATCGTTTCGGTTGGAAAAGACCTCTGAGATCATCAAGCCCAACTGTTAACCCAGGATTGCCAAGTCCACCACTAAACCATGTCCCTAAGCACTGCATCTATGCATTTTTAAAACAACTCCAGGGATGGTGATTCTACCACTTCCCTGGGCAGCCTGTTCCAATGATTGACCACACTTTCTGTGAAGAAAATTTTCCTACTATCCAATCTAACCTTCCCTGGCAGAACTTGAGGCGGTTGCCTCTTGTCCTGATGCTTGTTATCTGTGGGAAAAAAACTACCCCCACCTGCCTACAACCTCCTTTGAGGTAGCTGTAGAGACCATAAGGATGGTAAGACTCCAGAGAAGATCATGGAGCAGAAGTGATGCTGAACAGTAGTACAAAAAATTAGATTTTTTCATAAGCCCAGTTAGACAGTTTTTCTTTTGAATAAGCCTTTCATTTAAAGTCTCATAGCCAAGTACTCACAGAATCCAATCTTGTTTAATCATAGAGAATCAAGTTTGGAGCAAAATAAAATGTTCCCTAAAAATTAGGGGCTGGGGTGTCTGGGGGGGGGGGGGGGGGGGGGGAGGTGTAGGGTGTGTGCGTGGGGTGTTTCGTTTTGTTTTTTTTTACTCAGCCTATATGATTACTATCATGTACACTTCTATTTCTTCTGAAACCGTTTGTATGGTCGCAGTTTTATTGAAAGAACAGGCTAAGACACATGAATTCAAAGAAAGACTTCTTATGGGCCATAAGATAGGACAAGATATGGGTCACGGGATGTACTAGTGACATAAAACCTCGTTCAGTAGAACTGCAGAAGGGAAGCACCATGGACCCTCAAGTAATGAGGGCATCCACCTCTATCACTGCTGCAAATGCTTAAAGAAAAGCACACCCTACCTTGCTCATTCTTTATTACAAGAACAAAATCTTGTGGTTCCCATGAGAGAGCTTTGAACAGATAAAATGATATACGTTACTGACACCACAGAAGTCTGGATTTGTGCATTGCCATTTCATGAACATGGAGGTTTGTTATGATTGAGATGACACATGTTACAGACTAAGGTGTTTGGTACAACATGAAATACAGGTGCCCCAGGATGACAACATGTCATCCCAGGGCTGTTTTTTATTGAACTATTGCTCACAGGTATGCTCGCTGTGCGCCTCAGGTTTTCTCAAGAGGCAAAGAAACTGCCCTGGGTCTGTGTTGGTCTCCTTGGAGAAGATACAGAGACACAAGTAATCAAGTTTTGCCTTCTCTCAGGCACCTTCCTTGTTGAAAGGTACCCAGTTGTCCAGATGATTCTCACTCATCCTCCTGTGTTCACTAACACCTCCATTATTTCATATTCTTAAAAATATGTATTGTTTAAAATACTACAGTAAAGCAAAACAATTACACTCTAACAACATATCATCTGAAGTCCTTTCTAAATAATGTATGTTTATTCTGGCTGAAAGGCTTATTATTTCCATTTGATTTGAAAACATAGATTCATTCTGTACTTTCAAAACCTTTTTTTTAAAGTTTTTAAATAGGTGCATAACTTTAAATACATAGAAAAATAGCATTTCTGACTGTTAAATTGTTAAATTGCTGTATTGGTTTGCAATCATAACTCTGAAAATACATAAAATCATTTTTTTAATAAAACAACACTTTCAAAATAACTAGAGGAAAAAACCTTAGACCTGTAACTTCATTAAATAATTTGCTTCTTCCAATTTTTATAAGCTCAGCAACTGGAAATCTCATTTGACTTTTATTTTTTTTTTTTTATTCAGAAATACTGTTATGAACAATATTACCTGGTTTTCAATATGTGAAGTGAGTTAAGGCATAGATGAAGTAGTTAAAACAACCAGCTATCCACTTCTACACCTGAATCAAATTGCACCAAATGTGAGAGAGATTTTTGAAGGCTTCACATTTTCTCAACAGAAATAATAGAGCACGGAATAAATTTTTCAGATTATTTTGAACATCATTAATCCAAAAATCTGTTTTGAAAGTAGATTAATTTTAAAATAAGTTTCCTTTCCATCCTTTTTAGTATTACCTTAATTATCTTTGAAAACTTTAATTTTTAAATCTTACAATGCACAAATTAGGTTACTAAATTTTACCATACTGGCACGAGAGTACGAGGTTGCTTTCTCTGCATTGAATTCTGAGGTGTTGGAGTTTTTTTAAAATATCTCTTCCTCTATTTCTATTTTGTTTGTTTGTTTGTTTTAAATCTCCTTTTGTATTATGCTTTCCCTTTTTTCCCCCAGCTCCAGAGTTTGAACAGTTTCACTATAAAGACAATAAAGGAATAATGATGTTTACAAGTTGGAATAAGAACCACAACTGAATTACCTACAGCATTGCCTCAAATCTGTATCTGTTAATTGTTTTGTTTTTAAATTAATCAGTAAGATTTATTTCATCTGGATTACATAAGCAAAATTAAACAGTGGCTATAATTATTTACAAATGAAATCCACATGCTAAAGTCTTGGTTACCGCAGGTTTTGTATCAGTAACAATCAGTGTATCCTTCTGAATACATATACTTAATACAAATTGACATACAAATATTAATGAACACAAATACATAAATTGCTGGAATAGTTTAAAAAACCCCATAAGATGCAAAGACTTTGTTTTTCTTTGGAGTAGGTTGCCAGGGGATGAATGCATATGCAAGCTACCTTAAGCTGAGAAAAACAATGATCTATAGATTTTCCATGTTAAAAAATATATAAGGGAAGATTATCTCCATGAGAACCCAACTGCAGTTATTCCCAGCTTTCTATAGAGTTTAAGGACTGATTCCCACCAATTACCAGAGACCTTGTTTTCTTACAAAGTTATTGTGAAAGTAATTTTTTTCTTTTTTACTTATGTCCCATGTAATTTTTTTCTCTTGAAATTGACTTTTCTTCCCCCTATGACAAATAGACAGGACAAAAAGTATAACTTATCCAAGGTAATATCATGGCTCACATTACCCTAACTCTTCCTTAATGGCATTCCAGCATGGTAAAAAGATAATTTTCTCTCATTCATTTCTGGCGGAGGGTACAGCTGTGTTTGGAACTGATGCTTAGCAATTTATTTTTTGAGGCTTCTGGACATGTTTTCCAGTTTCATCCTGGCTAACTTAATACCCAAGACAAACCTTGGAGTTCTGTTTGGAATATGACAGATAATGGAATTTTGAATTGTTTCAATTTGTTGGCATTTTTTCCTTGTCTTTTAGGTTTTAGGGTCTGGTAGGGTCTTTTCTGGGTTTTTTAGGGGTTTTGGTGGGTTTTTTTTTGTTTTTTTTTTTTTTTAGAATAAAGTCTAATTAATTTATTTTAAATTAGGCTTTATGTAACAGTTTACATACATTATAATGTTTTTTAAAAATTCTTATGAAGATATAGAAACTTTTGGAAACTGTTTCCCCTTGCACACAAAGTATGTACACTTTTTTATTTTCACATGTAAGGATCCTGTGTATAAAAATGGAATTATCTATATTTCTCATCAGTTTAGCGATTAGCTCCTCTATGACCCAGACTTAAAAAAGCTTGCACTATCAACCTTGGACAAAGACATTTGAAAACCTGTCTTATCTCAGCATACTATCTTTTTCTACTTTCAATTTTATCTATAACACTTACTTAGTTTTAATGAAGAGCTTTGCCTGTTTTGATAACTAGTCAATATTTTCCTTTTCCCCCCTCAAGTTCGACTGTTGCCTATTTTGTCAGAAATCACTGAATACTCTTGAATCGGAGCCAAGGGTTTTCAGGGAACTGATTTAATCATTTCTTCTGAATAGGCTTTTTGGAAGATGTTTTTTTTTTTTCTTAGAACAGACACCCAAGTTTACTTCTGTTGCACAGTGCCTTCGCTGACGTATTTGAGACGTACCAAAGTGGTGCAGTCTGGGCATCCCTGATATTTTCCTAATCCCTCTGCATTCCTTTACTGAAATGGCACAGTGGACAAGTTACTCCTTTGTGAAAAAACCCAAACATTTGTTTTGTTGATATTTTTAATCAATGTTGTGTCCCCTCTGGCACTAAACTTTTCTGTCATATCTGTATCATGCTGGGGGGGTGGGGGTGGGCAGATGCAGGTGGAGTCATAAAGAGAATTCCTGAATCTAAATGAACTGGACTACCTTTGAAGTTTGTTCTGTAGTTCAGGACTTGAAAACTCCATAATAATAATTTGTCAGCATCAGCACATCAATCATATGTTGTCAGCATAAGTACCAAGAATACTATTATATGCTTATATTTCTAATTCTTCAGTGCAGGTCCTTGTCACTTTCTCAGTGGGCTCTGCAGGACCCTTTGCGGCCAGTAAATAACAGGTCAAATACTCTTTATTTTCCTTTTCCAACAGGATCCCAGCAACGAGAAGTTGCCTCTGGGTATAAATCTTCAAACTCTGCACTGCATGTGTTGCAAACTTGATAGTCCACACAGCCAGAAGCAATTACTTAAATAAAAGAATAAAGAAAACAGAGTTGTAATCACCATTCATTGGTTTAGAAATGTCATGCCAGACACATTTCAGACATCATATGATATTAATACTAATCAGCATATATTAGCAGCCAGACATGTTCACAACTGTTCTAACAGCTGAGTGCCTCCAAGCTAAATTGATTTCATCCCACAGACACCCATTAACACCTCTCCTTCCCATTTAGATAATAGAACACAGTTGTTCAGGGGTGTTTATGAAATGACATCCATTTGATTGATAAGTGACCTTGACTGAATGAGAATATATGCTTGCTGGAATTTAAAGGATCACCTTCCTTTCCAACAATCTTTTCAGAGCTACAGGTCTCCAAATCATTGGAGAATTCATAGATGCACAATCAGTAAATATTGATATAGGTTTTTTTTCCATGAGAAGTGTGTTTGGGAGGATTAACTTTAAAATAGTCTTACATACACATACTAATACTCTAATTGTGGAAAGTGCTGAAAAAAACCTGAGAATGATGGTCTGGTTTTAAAAATAAATCAGTGTTTAATTATTTGGGTTTTGTAGCTTAATCTATTTTCAAAAATTCACTGGCTCTGGTGGACTGTTCTTATTAAGATCAAATGAATTATTGAAACTTCATATATTGTTAATTTTATAGGGCATATAACCTAGCTATGATTAATCAAGAATATTGGAAACCTCTGATACAATGCCAGAAAAAACCCTCAGTTTAGTATAGGAAGGTTTTCCGAGGCTGCATTATGAGAGTTTTTCAATAATAGATTAAACAGACTAAATAATTAAAATGTCATTTGATTGAAATCAGACCATTCTCCTTATATTTCAGCATTACAACCTGTAACAGGCAAGACTGCCTTTTTAGATCTAAATCCTTCCTTTTCTGTAAGCTATTTCAAGGAAATCATCACACAGAATTTAAAAGCAAATGAAAAATACTGATCTGAATTTTTATTTAAGAGTTTAAATATAAAGCTAGGGTTGGGATTTTCAGGGATGCTTGAATATACTTACAATCAGATTGTTTGGGGGAGATTACTGAAAACCACCTTCCTTTGTTCTGAAGAAGATACTGTGGGTGTGAATATGCAGCCACTGCTGAGTATCTCATCCACCCCCAATGCAATCCCTAAGTGGATGCACTTGAAGGCTAGAGCCCTTATCCTCCTGGTGCAGCTGCTGCTGCTTCTGGCAAGGTAAAAGGACAGCTGAGCAGCAGCACCTCTCCATGGCAGCCCCAACTGCAGCATTTTCTGAAGTTTCTGTGGCAGGGCAGGCAGGCACTCAGGTGCCTTTGATATGAGGCTGCATATGAGCAGCCTATGGGCTAAATCTGGTTCACCAGTCACTAGCTGGACTGTGTCAATTAGTTGCTTTGTTGTGATTAACCATTTTACAGCCTTTCCTGCTAAAGCTGTATAACCTATTTATTTTTTTAATATTTTAAAATTAAATGCTAACGAAAATCTAAATTTTCCAGTTGCAAAGGCTCCTAAGTGCCTCAGCAGATGAGACAATGGAAAACCTACCCCAGCATATCCCACAAAACTGGCAGATGCTGGTCTTAGCTGGAGGCTAGAAAGAGATCAACTACATTAATTTCCTAGTTCTGAACAGGCACTTGGGTGGCTATCTTCCTGTTTACAAGGCAGCAGGCTTGAGAAACATTTGTTTCTCCTTTAACATTTTCAGATGGAAAGACTAATTTAGAAATGTTTTGCCCCAAATTTGCCAGTAACTGTTAAAAGCTACGTCCATTGTATAGAACAACCACTTATACTCAATCACATTTAAGTGAGACACAAATGGAAGCAAAAGCATTCCAGAATCAGTTCATAGTTACTTGCAGAGGTTAATTTAAGTTCTTTTGGAAGCATATATTCTCTGCTCCACTGCTATAACTCTCTGTATTGTTCCTTTTTCTCTCTGCTGCTAGAAGTGAAAAGATCAATCAAACATGATCCTCATGACGAGGGGATCACACAACTATGTCCTTTTCCAGGATATTCTTTACGCTAATCAAGGGTCTCATACTGTTCACAGTTCAGCAAGCACAGTATGCCGCCCACTTTTCATCTCTTCCTAGTGAACAGTGCTCTGAAACTTCAATCAGTAAAAGTAAGCAGCTGCTTTTGGGGCCGTGGTGGCTGGACATCCTGAGCTTGGGCTCCACTGGCGTGTGCTTGCTCATCCCTGGCTACCCGCACAGTGCCACAGGATTTCCTGCCTCAGGGTCTGCATGCAGCAGGTGCAGGGAGAGATGCCATAGCAGGACACTCAAAGCCAGGAGATGCTGATGCTGTTGTTAGGGGCTGGGAGTAAAAAGCCAATGCACCTTATGTTCATGGTATGAAACTTGACAGCCTGAGGTAAAGCTGAAGAAGACCAGGATTTAACCCTAAAAGTAGTCAAGAGCATGAGCTTTTGAGGTAGCCACAGCTGACATGGCCTAAGATAATAAACATTCTTCCAGCATTCAGGTAAACAGGGGTTAATACAAACAAGAAGAATACTGGGCTACTTTAGAATAAAATACATGGAGTTGTTAAAAGGGCATCGGTACTCTTTTTCCTAATTAGAACAACTGGCAATACTCCAGGCTTTTGTCTAGCTGCTTTCATCAAAAGTGTAGAAATTATTTGAATGTAATGTAAAATAAACATCAAAATAGATAATGCACTGGCTGTAATAATATTTTTTACATGTAATGCACTATTATCTCTCGTATTAATTTTTAACTGGCATGGTATAAAAAAGACATGTGACGTTATCTTTGTGTTTAAACCTGGCCTTCTTTGGGTTCACGGAATTTTCATTAAACCTTTAAGAGCTGGTTCTTACTTCGTGATATTTATATTTTCACCTTTATTGATACAGGAATGGACTTCTTTAAAGCACTAGCAGGAAAGAGAGATGGAAAACTAAATTATAGCTTGATATATAGGAATAGAATAACTGTAAAATAGTTTGTTCACATGTATTATTGGTAGTTATTATTCTCTCTGATCATAAAGCCTTCAGGCTGATTTTCAGTTGCCAGAAGCATACTCCTATTTAATTCCAAGGGTTGGAAAGTTCAAAAGGGTAAAAGTTAAATGTGTAATTTGTGATTATTAGATGTTTTAAGTTACTCAATGTTAATTGAGTAACCACTGGATCACCATGATGGCCAATTTAGGATGTGAATATTCAGGACAAACTGAATAACTCCTGCTGTGAACAATTCAGATTGGTTGCCCAGTTAAAAAAATTGACATCTGTATCCAGTTCAACAACAGATGGCATCATTTTTATATTTTTGCCAGCACTGATGTTGTATCATATCAGAGCAGATCTATGAGCAAACCTTTTAAATTGAAGGCATTGTGAGAGAAGACTGCTGATGGCTTGAAAAAATAATAATTTTGTTATCCTGAAATGTTTGAGATGAGGAAGAAGAAAAGACAGTAGATCCTATAAACTAAATTTCACCATCAGAGCCCTAATATGATTGAAATTCCATAGGCTGCACATATTTTGCTGTTATGTCTCCTTCCTGAAAATAAAGGTCTACACTCAGCAGTGATACAGTTCTACTTTTGACTTAGCTGCTCCTTGTTTCTTGATTCTGTCTCAGCCAAAACGAGTACGCTGACTCGGCCCTGCTTCTACATCACAGAATCCCCCTCCATCCCCATCCTTTGCCAGCACAACTACTTGTGAGGGCATCCTGTGGATAAAACCAGGGAACTAATCTGACCAAAACCTTGGCAAAACAGAAGTTTCAGAATTCAGATTAGTATCTGTACATGCTGTCCTCCTTTCCCATTTAACTGTTTATATAACAGATGCCTTCACACAGGGTAGAGACAAAGGAATAAGCAACATGAAAATACATAGTTTACAGTAAGTCACACATTTTTAATCTACCACTGATTCATAAACCATGTTTTTAACTTGCACTTCGTTTTCTGTAGACCTGACAACTTCTAGAATATCTTGGGGGGGTGGGGGGGCAGGGTGCGTGGGTGGGTGGGCAGGGATCGCACTGACTTCATTTACACCTGAAATTATTTCTATCCCAACTTCACCTGACCCAAATTTTCAGAGAAAAAGCAATAAAAGGAAGACTCATCTCAGTTTTGTGGGGTTTGCTCTCTTATTTTAGTTTTCTGAACGATTTATTTATTCATTTTCTGTACAAATATAAAAGCCACACCAGAGGTCTGCTCAGTCAGACTGAAGGTCCACTGACTCAATAACTTACCTGCAACAGTAGCCAAAACCAGCTAGCCAGCGAAGACAAGAAATAGACAGTAAGATATTTAAAAGTGAACACTTAATAAGGAACAGTAGTAGCTTTATTTTGCCGAACTCATTAAACTCCATTGGATATTCCAAAGTATTTTCATCCTCAGCATCAGTGAGAAAAAGAATGCTGGGCCTGTGTGAACCTCATGAAGTTCAACAAGGCCAACAGCAAGGTCCTGCACCTTGGTTGGGGCAATCCCAAGCACCAATATAGGCTGCACAGAAAGTGGATTAAGAGCAGCCCTGAGTAGAAAGACTTGGAGGTGCTGGTGGACAAGAAGCTCAACATGGCCTGGCAATGTGCACTTGCAGCCCAGCAAGCCAACTGTACCCTGGGCTGCATCACAGCAAGCATGGCCAGCAGGTTGGGGGAGGTGATTCTCCCGCTCTACTCTGCTTTCGTGAGAGCCCACCTGGAGTGCTGCATTCAGACCTGGAGTCCCCAGCATAAGAGGAACCTGGACCTGCTGGAGTGAGTCCATAGAAGGCCATGAAGGTGATCGAGGGCTGGAGCACCTCTCCCATGAAGACAGGCTGCGAGAGTTGGAGTTGTTCAGCCTGGAGAGGAGAAGGCTCTGGGAGACCTTACAGCAGCCTGCCAGCACCTAAAGGGGCCTACAGGGAAGCGGGAGAGGGACTTTTTGCAGGGGCATGTAGTGGTAGGACAAAGGGGAATGGATGTAAGCTGAAAGAGGGTAGGTTTAGATTAGAAATAAGGAAGAAACTCTTTACTATGAGGGCGCTGAGACACTGGCACAGGTTTCCCAGAGCAGCTGTGGACTCCCCATCCCTGGGAGTGTTGAAGGCCAGGCTGGACGGGGCTTTGAGCAACCTGGCCTAGTGGAAGGTGTCCCTGCCCATGGCAGTGGGGCTGGAAATAGATGATCTTTAAGGTCCCTTCAAACCCAAACCATTCTGTGATTCTATTATTCTACGAAAGACAAGATGGTATGATTGCTAATTTGACCAAACAGCACAAAGAAAACTAAGACACTTCTCAGGAAGTGGTGAAAAAGTGTGTTCCTCGCATTTCTAAGTAAGAAATTCAGAGTGGTTAACCCTTACCTCGCGAAGAAAGAACTTGGCGAGTTGCTGCTAGGCAGGGCACAGATAGGTTGGTGTGGCAGTTTGGCAAGGAGGATGACATGATTTATGCAAGATAAATTTACTATATGTTGTAGCCTCAAACAGGTTTTTGCTTTGCACGTCTTATAACCTGTCTTAGAGAGGTATAAATACGAGACTTTTAGAGACCTTTTATGCAGTCATGGAAGGTAGAAGAAAAGGAATAATTTCAAAGTACTGTAACTGCCCTGTAAGGCAGAAGTGACTGCACATACTGTAATTAAAATGCCCTGCTCTCCCTGTTCCTAATAGTGTCAGTTTTTTTATATTACCTTAGTGTATGCACTGGAAATGTTTGTCAGCATGTCCTGGTTTCAGCTGGCATAGGTTTTCTCGGCAGCGGGTGCAGCTGTGCTGTGGCTGTGCTGTGCGAGCAATGCTGACAGCACACGGGTGGGTTTGGCTGCGCCCGGGTGGTGTCTATCCTCAGTCAGGGACTTCTCAGTGTCTCAGGCCCGGCCAGCGAGAGGGCTGGGGGGGCACGGGGAGCTGGGAGGGGACACAGCCGGGACAGCTGGCCTGGGCTGCCCAAAGGGATATTCCACACCATGGGGTGCCGTGCTGAGTATATAAACTGGGGGAAGAAGGAGGAAGGGGGGGACATGTGGCACTATGGCATTTGTCTTCCCAAGTAACCGTTACGCGTGATGGAGCCCGGCTGTCCTGGGGATGGCTGAGCACCTGCCTGACCGTGGGAAGCGGTGAATTAATTCCCCATTCTGCTTTGCTTGCGTGTGTGGCTTTTGCTTTACTTACTAAATTGTTCTTATCTCAGCCCTCGAGTTTTACATTTCTTTCTGATTCTCCTCCCCAGCCCTCTGGGTGAGGGGGAGTGACCGAGCGGCTGCCTGGGGCTTGGTTACCAGCCAAGGCTACACCACAACACAGCAGAAGCCATGTAAATACAAAAGACTGCATTTATGTTCCCATGCCAAGCAGACTGGAGGATTGTGCTGTGGAGACAACTGGATCATCTCACTGGTAAAATAATGGCATTTGGAAATTAACATGGTCCAAACTATTATTTACAATTATTGCACATTTCAAAGCCTTCCCAAGTCTAAAGAGGATCCAATTACTAAGCAGATGGAAAGGACTGGCTAGAAGTGGAAGCCAGTATGCACAGCAGTGATGACAGTAATGAATACAAGGACTATTGCATTCATGACTGATTTTCCTTTTAGACAGTTTCCATGGTCTGTGAGGACTCACTGGCTACAGGAAGTGACAGATACTGAGATCTTGCCAGTTCTTAAATTTAAACTGATCATGTCTTTCCTTGCTGTTCATAACTAGAAATACAGTTACGCCTGGTTTCAAATGCTTTTGGAAAAAGGGGGAACATGCACCTGCTTGCAAACATGTTTGTAAAGATGTAAGGTTCTGGACAGAGCTGCTGGCTGTTTTGTCCTTCAACTTGTGGATAGCTTCCCTGTCCCTTCATTTGAATATGGTGTGTCAGTTGGCCTAAATTAAAGCCATTCTTGGTTTTTAGTAATTGACATAGACTTCCAAGCAGGTACAAAGGACATTGCAGTCCTGTAGCCTTCTCCTCTCACTGAGCAAATCTTGGCAAAGGCGGAATCCAAATAATTTAACCGTTACGAAAAAACATGTATGTTGGCAAAGGATACCTATTTAAATGGCTTTTTAAAAATCCAACCATTTTCTTTTGCAATTGATGCATGTTGGTAACAGACCTGCGTAGCTAACAAGAGAAGCATTTGGTAGAAGCTAATATTGGACTGTAGGTCAAATACAAACTTAACAATTTCAGCTGGTTAATGATGGCCAAGACTTGACCTAGAGGTCTGCTTAAATGGAATAATTTTGTTAAAAAAACCCACATTCACCATTTCCTTTCAAAATTCTGTCAGGTAGCTATTTAATAGTAAGTTAAAATTTCTGACAGAACCAGTGTGAAATCCCAGTGTCTCCAGCCTGCTTTCATACTGCTTTAATAATTAATAAGAAAGGCTTTTGTCTTTAGAATTTAATTGAATAAAACGATGTTTTAAATTTTCAACTATCATAGATCTTATTAATTGTTAAACCGGTATAAAAGCAGCCTGAGACTAATTTACAGGCTCTGGGTGAGCAAGATGCCTGTCAGTAACTTTTTGGAAGGATGGACAGCATGAACTATGGACTCCAAACACCATTTAAGTTTAAGATCCTTAATTTTAAATACATGCAATAGCCAGTTCCTGCTCGACAGCGTTTCTTAGCTTTACTAACTTTCAGTTTAGCGTGCCATACAAAAAAGCCAATTCAAGTTATTCTTTAAGTTGAATTGCAAAGCAATTCCTGTAATTACAATTCAGTAATACACTTTTAATTAGTTCTGTTGATGAACTTATTATCATGGATCTAAGTAAATAAGATGTGGACATGAAACCTGGAATATATCCTGGGTTTTTCCTCATTAGGAGTGGTCTTTCCGAAAGCCTACTGGAAACTTCCTGGTCTTTGAGAGCATTGAGCATCTCTTTTGCCTGAGGCAGATCCAGACACTCATCTCCCTCATAAACATATACCTTCACCATCAAACTATACTGCAAACTTAAGGTAATTTTAGAAGCCTTTGCTGCCTCTTTTTGTGTGCTTAAAGCTTGTATCTCTTTAGGCTATGACTGTGTTTGGTGTGTAAATAACTGGATCAAGCACCACCTCTGCAAGGTTTGGGTCATGGATCCAGAGAAAGCTCTGGCAGTCGCTAGGCAGTAAGCTGGTCAGCACTGAAAAAGCTGAGCTGTATTAGAATACCCAGAAGTCAGTGTTAGGTACCTAGTGCATGCTAGTGTCAGCGACTGAGATCGTTACTGAATTTAAATTTCCCTTGTGATAAACTGCAGCTCACCTGGAATTTGGAAGGCTTAAGTGCCTTAGCATGGCAGCCACTAAGACTTACCAATCCACTTGTGAAGACTCAGGTGTATGTTGTGGGACTGGGTTCTGTTTTCATGCAATGGTTATCAGTTACAATAAGCAATCATTCAGTTCGAAACTCATATTTCATCACAAATAAACATACCACATTACAAAATAATGACCGATATAGAATGCTCTTCCCTCATCTTGAATTAAGTTTAAGACTTTATTCTTGAGGGGTTTTAAAGTTTTCAAACATGTTGTACTGGTAGACAAGTCCCATGGCATATGTCATTCAGACTGGTAGCTCAGGGCTTTTTTTTCACCCTATACATTATATATTGTTGCGCAATGAGCTGCTTACCCAGCACTTTTGTAACAGTGATATATTGCATTTATATGATGTATAAAAGACACTGGTGTAGACTTTACCTATTGGAAAATAATGCATATGCATTCAAGATAATTTTCTTCCAGGCTGTAAATGAATTGAAACAGATGATGTAAATTCTGGCATATAGTACCACATCCTAGTTCTTTCTGAGCCATCAACATTTTCCAAATAGATCATGTCAACTGGTTTTAATCTCTCATATGAATCATTCCAGTTTTATTAATAGATGGGTGATTACACATTCAGGTACATACTCTACATAGATTTTTCTCAAAGTAGGAGTTGGTGCCTATTTATGCATTAGATCACTAGTCACAGAACCAACAGAATATTTAGGATCCTACTGTCTAGTTAAGGAAATTAATAGAAAGTTGAGGCCTTAAACAGGCATATTATAATTAGGAGCTTAACTATTCTTTTGGATCTGGGATATGCATAGTTTTGGCAATCTGGTTTCAGTGTGAGATCATTTTTTTTGGAAAGAGACTCAGGCTCTCACACTGAGAAAGCTTGAAAATTCCACTCACAGTAAATAAACACAGATAAATTCACATGCAATAACTTCTAGCTTCTTTTCTTTCCAACAAAGCTTATTAGAAGAGTGGGAAGCTTGAGTATGAATGTCTTTGAGATTCAATAATGTGCTAAATAATATTGGTCTTTTCCACAGTCTATGTTGTTTACTTCAGTATCAGAGCCAAGGGAAGTGAGAGGCAGCCAGATGGCCAGAATATAGCATCTCAAAGGGAAAAAAAATGTACAAAATCAATGTAAGAAGATGATGTAATAGAGCAAAGTAGTCCTTCTTCATTCAGGTCTTTTTATCTGAGGAATGGAAAACTGCCAGACTGGCCATCTTGCATTAGAAATGTCACCGTTTGCAGTAAATGGAAATGTAGCCAGTTTCAACCAGTCAATATTAGCCCATCTGTCACTCCAGACTCATCCTTTGTGAACTTAAAGAGGAATACATTGACCTGTAACCCTTTCTTTCCTGTACTAAACTGTCCTAGCATTCCCACTCTGACTTCCTACAAGAGTGCTCCTTTCTTGAGCTTTACAACCATATCACAGCAATCCCCCCTGACATCTAGCTGAACGCTTTCATATTATCTGGTTTAATCATTCCCATCTACCTAGCATAAACCCAGTTACCAGTCACAGAGAAATGTTCAGGAACTGAAAGATGGGGCTGCTGAATTACTTTTTTTCTAAATTACCTGCCTATTATGTTCATTTTTAGAACTGCAAAGTACTTTAAAACACCCAGTACCGCACACTAGTCTTTTCTCCAAGAAACATACAAGAAATATGTGTCTTGTCAGTGTGAGAAAAGACTACTATAGCAGTACTATATGTACATGATCTATTATAATGGGCTATAAAATAAATATAAGCTATAGAAAGTAATCAGAAAATACTATGCAATTTATTCTTTATCATACTATGAAATGGCTGAGGTTGGCAGGGTTCTCTGGAGGTGCCCTGATCCAACATGCCCCAGCTCAAGCAGGAACACCTAAACCTGGTTGCCTGGGACCATGTGCAACTTTTGAGTATCTCCAAGGAGGGATATTCCACAACCTCTCTGGGCAACCTGTGCCAGTGCTTGGTCACCCTCATGGTCTCTGCCCATTTTCTCTTGTTCTGTCACTGGGCACCACTGAAAAAAGGCCTGCCTCTGTCTTGTTTGTGCCCTTTATATACATTGATAAGATCCCCCCTGACCCTTTTCTTGTTCAGGCTGAACAGTCCCAGCTCTCTCAGCATTCCATCCTAAGAGAGATGCTCCAGTACATAGACCCTTTGCAGGACTCTCTTGTGTGTCCATGTCTGTCTTGTACTGGGGAGCCCAGCACTGGACACAGTACTCCAGACATGGACTCACCACTGCTGAGTAGAGAGGAAGAATCATCTCCCTCAGCCTTCTGGTAATATTCCTCCTAATGCAGCCCATAAAGCAGGATACCAGAGGCCTTCTTTGCTGCAATAGCATGTTGCTAGTGCATGTTCAACACTTGGTGTTCACCAGGATCCCCAGGTCCTTTTCTGGAAAGTTGCTTTCCATCCAGGCAGCCCACAGCATCCACTGTTGGCTGGGGTTGTTCCTCCCCAGGTGCAGGACTTGGCACTTCTCCTTGTTCGCCTGCATGAGGTTCCTGTTAGCCCATTTCTCCAGCCTGTCTAGGTGTCTCTGGATGGCAGTACAACCCTCTAGTGACCTAGCCACTCCTCCCAGTTTCGTGTTATCAGGAAACTTGCTAAGGGTACCCTTTTCCCTATCACCCAGCTCATTAACAAAGATGCTCAATGGAACTGGACCGAGCACTGGCCCCTAATCAGGCCTCCAACTAGACTTTGTGCCACTTGCCACTACCCTCTGGGCCTGTTTTCAATCCACCTCACTGTCCGCTCATCCAGCCTGTACTTCAACAACTCCTTTGTGAGGATCTTACAGGAGGCAGTGTAAAAAATGTTACTGAAGACAAGCAGACAGTCCCCACTGCCCTCCCATCTTCTACCAAGCCAGCAATTTCATTACAGAAGGTAATCAGGTTGGTCAAACATGACTTGCCCTTTAGACTACTCCTAGTGACTTTCTTGTCCATCATGTGCCTGGAAATGCTCCTTCCTCACCTTCCCAGGAATCGAGGTCAGCCTGCAGTTCCCTGGCTCATCCTTATGGTCCTTCTTGAAGACAGAAGTGATGTTTTATTTCCTTGAGTCCTCAGGCACTTCTCCCAGTCACCACAATCAATCAAAGATCATTGAGGGTGGCCTTGCAATGACACAGCTAGCTCCCTCAGCACTCACGGGTGCATCCCATCAGGGCCCATGGACTTCTGTAAGTACAGTTTGCTTAAGTATTCCCTGACCTGATCCTCTTCCACAAAGGAAGAGGATCAACTACATCTTCCTTACTCCAGACTTTCTCCCTGGTTATTGGGACCTGGGATTCCTGAAGGCAGGTCTTGCTAATAGAAACTGAGGGAAAGAAAGCATTCAGTACTTCAGCCTTTTCCATGTGCTATGCCACTAAGTCCTCCATCTCCTTCAGCAGCATGCCCTAGCCTTCTTTTTGTCATCTGTATACTTACAGAAGCCCTTTCTTTTGCCTTTGACATCCCTTGCCAGACTGAAGTCCATTTGGACTTTGGCTTCCCTAACCTCATCCCTGGATGCTCGGACAATGTTTCTGTAGTCTTCCCACATTACCTGTCTCTGCTTCCACCCTCTGCATGCTTCCTTTCTATGTTTGAGTTTTGCCAGGAGTTCCTTTTTCATTTATGCAAGTCTCCTTGCATTTCTAGCTGACTTCCTACTTGTTGGGATGGACTTCAGATTGGATGAGGTGCTCCTTTAATATTAACCAGTTTTCTTGGGCTTCTTTTCACTCCAGGGTGTTATCCTGTGGGACTCTCTCAAGTAAAAATGCCACAGCCTGCTCTCCTGAAGTCCAGTGATGTGATCTTGTTTTTGTCCTTGACCCTTCTCTCAGGATCCTGAACTCTGCCATCTCATGGTCACTGTAGCCAGTGCTGCCTTTAGCCTTCACAGCCCCAATAAACCCATCGCTGGCAAGTATGAGGTCCAGCAGAGCACCTCTCATCACTGTTTCCTCTGTCACTTGGGTCAGGATGTTCTCATTGATGCACTCCAGGAATCTCCTGGATGGATTATGCCCTGCTGTGTCTCTCCAGCAGATAGCAGGGTGGCTGAAGTTCCCCATGCGGACAAAGTCCCGCCAATGTTAGGCTGCTCCCATCTGCAGAGGTCATCATGCACTTGTGGGTTGCCCTGACAGTACCACTTGTGTCCATATGGAAGAACAAGATGGGACACTAGTCAGAGGGTTGGACAAACTTTGCCAGTTCCTCCACAACATCCTGGATCCAGGCCCCCAGCAGGCAGAAAAACTCTCAGTGACAGGTCAGGTCTGCAGACAGGTGACTGTCTTCCACAGCAGAGTTGCCCCTTACAATCACTCACCACTTCTTCCAAGTGGTCTTGCATGGTTCAGGGTCAGGTGGCCCAGATCCTTTACTTGAAGGCACATCTGGCTTCTCTTCCACTTTGAGGGTAATGAACCCGTTTTCTGGTTGTAAGCTCTGAGGTGGGCCAGAAGCCTTCCCGTTGAAGCCAGAAGTCATGAGATTCCATCCTTCATGTCCTCCACAGGCCACCCTTACTTTAATACTAGAGCCAGACACTGCCTGCATCTCTACTGTAGGTGAAGACTGGGGCACTTCAAGCTGTTGCATCTCAGAGAAGATCCTGTCATCTCCCTTTACTTTCTCTGATGCTGCATAGCCTGCTCACTTCCTCCTGTAACTCTGCCATTTGGTGGCACAGCTGCTCCAAGCCAGTGCTCCTTCTGCAGGACAGCGGGCCATCTTTCCTGGCATCAGTGAGAGGCCCCAGATGCTCCCTGCAGCCTGGGGCTTGAAGGGCTGCACCCACCATCTGCAGCTCTGTCTGTGTGGGAGCGTCTCCTCTGGCTGGAGCAGCGAGATGGCTCCAACACCTGCTGGGGAGGTTGCCCTGTGACTTGCCGCCACCATACCTGAGATGGTTTATGCAGGTACAAATTCAGCTGAGGCCTTTCTTTGCACCCTTCTTTGCAAACTGCTGCTTCTGCTGGCTGTGCTCTCAGGACAGTCAGGTATGTGTTCAGGTATGGGAGAAAAAGGACATGAGCTCAGCAGTCAGCATTTTCTGTTACTGATACAGTGAAATTTCCTTCTTCCTTTCTGGTGTAATAAGTTTGAAATAGAACCGATTTTTTTTTTTTTAATGGGGAGTTTAACGTTTCTAATATTTTCATGGACATTTTATCCCTATATTTTTGTTTTGACTAGTTGTTTAAAAATTTGTCATTAGCATATAGAAATCAGCTATTTTAAAAAAATTAACCAAGCAGATAAATATATTTGCTTCTGGTTCAAATATGGGAATATGGAAAAGAATAGATTAGTAATGAATGTTGCTAAGATGACAGCTCTACTGTTCTTTTAGACTCACATTTGTTTCCAAACTTTTCTTCATACAGGTGCTGATAATCCTGCAGCTAAGTGGGGAGGCAGACCAAGGAACTGATGAAACTGAAAACTTAGCAAAGAAAAGACACATTTTCAGCCTGAATTATTTCTTAATATTGTTCACTGTGATGCCTATTACTAGTGCCCAGATAAGGAAGGATTTAGATATAACAGCCTCAGACCTAAAAGCAGCCAATTATTAAATGCACCACAGCTTTTGTTAAACATAGATAACTCAATATATTTACACGTTGTTTCCCCTGCCCCAGCCTCATCATCACAGAGCTGACACCCAGTCTAACATTTTATCAGTATGGTGTCAGGAGTGCCACAGTCTCTGCCCACAAGAGCCTGTTGTTGCCCACTCCCCACCCAAAACAGACCTTGTTTCGATGAGGGAGGTACAGGAGAGCTCCCTGAATGACATAATCAAGCAGCTCCATAGAAAATATTGTTATGATCAGCCCTTTATTTGTAAAAAAATCAAACCCAGAAAATTCATAGGGCCTTCTTTAAAGATTGTAAAATTGTTTAAGAAGCGCCACAATGAGTGACATTACTCCCATTTTAGAAGTGATATGTCCATAGGTCGTGTGCCTAAAGTACCTCCCAATCTCCTTACTTCTTGTCTCATAGATGCCAGATCCCATGCTGTTAAAGCTTCAGTGGTCCATACTATCAGCTCAAATCAGCAGTCTTGCTTTATCCAGAACTAGCAGAAGTCGAACAGAAAAAACCTTGCAGGAGGTGCTCATAGTAGGATGCTGTGTGCTACAAAGCAGCAGCTTAATTTTGCATCAGCTCCAAAACCAGAGAGACTGCTGTAATACTGTGACCTGACTAAGGTTTAAAATAAATAAAATACCACTCAGATCCATGCAGCTACGTGGTGATTTAAAAGCTCTAGAAAATCTAGTAAGATGCTCCCTGAAGTCAGAAGTCAGATGAAGTCACTACTGATGGATGCACACCGTCAGTAAAAGGGCTGACATCTTTTCCACATCCTCTGGTTGCTTTCCCCAGTCTCATCATCTTAGTATTAATATCCAGACTGAACTTTAATCAATTTGCTTTCAATCATACCACAGTCTCTACCAAGCTCTTAATGAGATGCTTGATCACACTGTCTGTGCAGGATGAGCTGCAGATACAAGATGAGTGCATGCTGCCATCCT
This sequence comes from Falco rusticolus, assembly GCF_015220075.1. NCBI lineage: Eukaryota > Metazoa > Chordata > Aves > Falconiformes > Falconidae > Falco > Falco rusticolus. The sequence goes on along the minus strand of NC_051210.1, from coordinate 25,194,170 downwards.
GAAAATGTTTCTACCCATATTTCCTCACAGACTGCCCTAATTGCAATTGCTTGATACTTAAATTGAGCAGTACCATGACACAGAATCCCATCAAGTATCCTTCAGGGTAGAATAACTACAAATCATTTAATGATTATTCATTTGCTTATTTAATAACAAAAAGCTATGCAAAAATCCCAACACTGCATAAAGCAGATTTTTAAAGGATATTTTAATGTCTCAAAAATGTATTTAATTTCGTTTGGGCTTTTTTTTCTGCTTTGGAGGATTCTTGCATCCTGATCTGCTACAGTAATAGGATTATTGAGTTTAACTGCTTATGTTGGAAGATAAAACACATCCACACGGCCAATGATAAGATAGAATTGCTGCAGCCTGAGGGGTTACTAAGAAGCATCTTCCATGTATTCGTTCCTACTATGTGTAGGTTGGTTTAATCAGCTCCCATCCTCCAGCAAAATAAAATAAAATAAAATAGTCACAGAAAAAGTAGTGAAAAAGGAACATTCCTGGCTGCCTCTTTTCACTGCATGCATTAATTCCCTGACATGTCTTCCTGTCCTGCTCCTCTTACAAATGTTTTATAGTGTTTTAGCATTGTGCTGCTGTTGTTATACCCACTGTCACACAAAACCATTAACTTTTTGAAACTGGAATGAACTGGTATCACAATAGTGACTGCTTTTTTCTTGCCCTCCCTAAACTGTTTGCTTTGTTGGAACAAACTTAATTCTCAAGTTCTTCAACAGTCCTATATTTTCATATGTCTGCTGCTATAGATACCATTATGACATAGTGAGAGTCAGTATCAGGTATGTTCTCCTTCTAGAATAAAGATAATATTCTCCTTCTAAAATAAATGCAATAACTATTAAAATCCACTTATGACTGACTTACCAAACAGGCTTTGAGCTGAAGCACTGCATATTTTCCTGTGCAGGAAAGAAAGGCAATTTTGCTGTAGCTAATCTTTCACGCAGCACTGTGTGTGGTTTATGTTCTATATAATAACTGATGCCACTCTGCTATTATTTGCTGGAATATAATAGAGTCCATAGGCCCTAACTGAGATCAGGATCCTATTAGAAAAGTACTGCCAAGGGGCAAAAATACCTTCAGCCTCTGACCCTGTGAAAATAGTGGAATTAAGCACAGTAATAATTTTAAGCATGTCCATGTAAGTCAAGGACAAGGAAAACTGTGGTTTAAAGAATGGAAATATTGTTACCCCTGTTTTGTCCATGGGGTAGAAAGTGACAGCAAACTTAAGTGATTTATCCAGGACACAAAAGAAATTCGTGGTACAGCCAGATGTAATTTTTTCCAGTTAGTAATCTTATGGATCTTTCTCTTTTTTCAGTTTATTTATCAATAGAAGGAATAAGTTTAAGCTAAAATAGCATAGAAGCAATAGTATTTTGAATTGTAATGCATTAAACAGAGTGTAACAAATGGATTTGTGAGCATACAGGTATAATTTAGAAAGCAAGACTATGACAGTACTGCACTAAAGTGTATTTTGAAAGCCATTCTTTCTGAGGTGTTTTTGTGAAGCCTGAGGCTTGATTGGGGACCCTAGAGGACAGAGCAGATTGAATAAGATCATAAGAACTGTGATGAACAGGGAGAAAGGGGCATCAATAGTAAGTGAGGATTCAAAATGAGAATAAAGCAACAACACTGGATCTATCATAGACTGGAGGGAAAGCACCAGAAAGAGCCAAATTTACAAAAGGGGCATGAGCTCACAGTGGCACAATCTCCTTTAGAAATTAGATTAGAACTTATAATTCCCAAATCTTATAGTCCTGGGCTATCAGCAAATCCTTCGCAAATCCTCTTTACTGTCAGTCAGTATAAAGAGACTGCTGCCCCAGCTCAGCTCTGAGCTGTTGAGAGACTCAGCATGAGTCAGGTGAGTATCTGTATGGTGACATACACTTCACAGCTTTGCTTTGCTTTTTTTTTTTTGTTTGTTTGTTTTTAAAAACAGGAGGTCACACGCAAAAATATAGCTTAAAGCATTACTGAAGTTTCCTACACAAACTTAATAAATCCCTCTTGTGTCTTTGCATTATAATTTGGAACTTTATTTTACATGAGTTGTTCCTCATCCAGTGCTTTCTGGATAGTCTTGCTCTGGGGACAAATTGGAATTATACAAAGTAGAATGCTGTATAATCCCTACATTACTTTTGCAGAAGCTGGAAGATGTGCAGTGGTGGATGCAGTAGAAACTAGATGAAAAGAAAGGATGGTCTGAAAATTCAAGGGAATGGAGTAGTGCCCTGAGGAACTATATTCCCCTCTCTCTTAACAGATCTCTCACAACCAAATCACTCAAACAGAACATTTTGCAAATGGTCACTACCTCTGTGTTCCTCTTTCTTGCAGCTGCAGGCAGTTGCTGTGGTTTGAAAACAACAAGTACCTACACCTGCAACATAGGCAACAGGCACTAAATGTATCCTGTATTGTATAATACTAAACCATCTGAAAAATCAGCTCATATGCACCTCAAATTGACTGTCAAAAATAGTGGATATTTTCTAATTTATTCTGTCTCAGTTCTTTTTCTCTGTCAAATTAGAATAATAATTCCTCTTCAGTGCACAGGAGTGCTGTGAAGATAATTTCATTAAGATTCGCAAAGCACTCAGACACTGTAGTGATGTGCACCACAGAAAAGCCCAGGAGGAAATTAAAAATTCTGTCTTCAGAACGGAATGTAAAAATGTGGCATGGGACCATACAGTGAACAATAACAAAGAAACAAAATGATGACTAGTTACACATTCAGTGAGCATTATCTATATATTGTGCACGGCAGGAGACAAGAGTCCTGTGAGGGTCGGGGGGAAGCAGGGGGACAGACCATATGTGATCAGTTAATTAAAACCAGGCTCGTAACACATGCCAGAAGATGGGGAAATAAAAGTAGCTGGACGATCCAAATTCTGGCAATTTCAACAGTTGAGTACTTGACTATAAATATATGGTAATATTTTTTTAAAATAGATGTTTTAAGTTTAATATGGGAGAAGCTTAAAACCTCTACCTACCTTGATTTCTTCCACTGAGATACAACTGGCCATGGTTTTGTCTAATGTTACAGCTGATCTTCTAATTCAATAAATTTGCTGCAATCTTTTTCCTGCCTCTCTCAAGTCAGTTTGATACCTTCTTGGAAATGTGCAGTATCCTACCACAGACAACCGATTTTTTTGGTAATAGTAATACATAAAATGAATGCTGTTAATATAAATAAAAAGTTGATTGTACCAATCTAATACATGTTATATGAATGAAAACTAAAATTCACTGGCTGAATTACTTGAAGAATATCAGTCCCACTTGAGATTGTTATGCCTAACTACGGTAGTGTTTTTTTCAATTCCACCACTCTTAAGTTAAACAAATAAAAGGTTGCTTACAGCATTTATAAAGTATAAAAACTAGATTAAAAATCCACACTGACAGTTCGGGTTTGCCCTCAGAAAGTCACCTTTCTATTCCTGTTGACATTGCTCCGATTATCTGATTTTTTTCATTGCTCTGATTGCTGCATGGTCCCTTAAGAAGTCAATCAGTAAATTCCATGAATTTCATAGTGTCCCAGTAGCCTATATCCTCTTCCTTCACAGCAAGCTTTTAATAAAACATGGACTAAGAATTCTTAGTCATATAGGACAATGTTGCTTTAGCAACAAATTTCCTTTTTCTTGTTTTCAAAAAATTCTTTAGAAGGGGGAAGAGCTATTCTCAAGATCTCTGCAGAACAGATACAGGGAAGTATTTTTAATGATTTTTTTCTTATATTTTTAAAATTTATCAGTTTTGTAGAACACTGGGTTTTTTTTACAAAAATATAAACCCGGGTCATCACTTTTCCCAGACGGTACTTAACAATCTTCATATTCTATAATTTCTTATACCTATGAAACAAAGAAGGTTGAATTACTAGTTTATTAGCTAAAAGTACCTATGTAGTAGTTTGTAGTTCTGTACATAACTTCACAATTAATGCAAATTGATAAGTTATAAAGTAGGTTAAGCTTAATAGAAGTAAGGTATATTTTAATTTATATATTTGATTCTAAGGGTTTAAAGGTTAAAAGTTGTAAATATTTTAAATATGATTATAGGGAAAGAGAATTTAAATGACCCAGCTTAAAGACTACTTGGATTTCGCAACCATGAATAGCTACTCAGTAAATACAATAAACACTTCTGTAGTTGGCATCTGGTATTTGCTGCGTTTAGTGCTCTTCGATTCTTATGTTTTTCCCCCATTAACAGGAATCATGTGAACACCAAATATGACTGTAATCTAGGAAGAACAAAATTATAGATGTCAAAATAGTAAAATTTTATAAGTCATGGAAATACAGATAATGGTATAGTTAAGTAAGTTTGTCTCACTTCACAGGAGAAATGCTCCATTTTTGAAAGATCAAGCAGAATTCCTGATTTAGGAAAGTATATTAACTTTACCTGAATCCCTGGGCATCTTCCAAGAAGCAAAGCTAGAATGAGACAGGTAAAAAATCAGCCATAATTGAGAGAAGAAAGCATCTCTGTGGAACTGAACATTGGATTGTCTGAACTCATCCTCCACACCAAGTTCAAACAGATGGGTCTAAGAAGACACCATGGGACAGTGTACAGCGTGTCATTTATTGTTCAAAGCACCAATTACCATAATAGAGTTGGAAGTTCTCATAATTTTTCCTCATTGCATGACAATGGGGTTTAGATTTCCAAAGAATTTTAAGAATCCTCTGCTCTAGATAAATTTAAATGCTTTAGAGAGGTAGACAGAAATTTCAGTCACTGGCAGATGTTTGCTAAGAAGCTTCAAGAAGTTGCCACACACAGTGGATGAGCTTCAGCATGCCTGAGTAGTTAAGAAATCTCTCTTGGTCTGTTAAGTGTAACAAAAGAGTTAATCTTTTTGAATATAAGTCTGTACCAATTATTCAGATAGAATTTTTCACCTTGTGCAAGAACAGGTGTTTCAAAAGACCTCAGCAGAAACCCTAACCTCTAGTACAACGCAAATTGTTGTGGGTTTTAGGCCACAAGTTTCAGTAGTGATACTTGCTGTACTTCCTGTAATACTTCTGTATATTCTGATATCTGGAAAACAATGAGTAGGACATCTAAAAAGATACTCTGTCAATATCTCTTTCGCACCTAGATCTCACAATCCTGATGGTAGAAGTTACCTGCTGTTTGAAAAAAGATGACCAAGCCCATTTGGCAAACAAAAATGCCATTGTAATGATGTGTAGGACAGGTTTCAAGACAAATGAATATAATATTAGAAATTAAACTGCTTAGATAAATCACAACGATGCAGCATGCCTGACTGTTTTTCACATCCTCCTTAATGTGTGTATAAGTATCAATAGATCATGCTTTGCTGAAAGCATGTCTTCCTTCAACATTGGAGAATTCATACATTTCAGTCTGAGAAACAGGTAACTCACCATGTACAGATCCAGTATTTAACTCCTGTTTTATTCCATTTTTAATCAAAAGCCACTCTTACAAGTGTTTTATATTTAAAAAACTTAAAAGTGCCCTGAATTTATAAGTCTTGGTGAACTCTTTTGTATCCTAGCCCTGTTGTGCAACCAGTAAATAACTACGAAGAAAGAGGTCTCAGTTGTTGAATCTAAGCTTGTAGAGTCTGCATTACTTAGCCAAACTAACAAAGCAGCCTGGCTGATCTTAACAGAGGAAACAAGCACTGAACAGGCACAACACTGGACATGTACTCTCACCCCGGAAAACCCGAACGGCAGGACAGACAAAACAGAGCAGGGAGTTCAGAGTGCCAGTGCCCTTGTTTTGCCAGGCCTGAAGATAGATAAAAACTAGTCCATGTAACTCAGTCTTCCTGTTTGCTAGTAAACTTGAGCAATCATTCAATAAATGTTTAAAAATAAATAGCATACAAGCATAAGTTTGTGTTCTTTCACTCCTTCCTTTCAGCTCCATCTCTAAATATCTGAGGGTGACTATATCTTTATAGGATCTTGTTATTAATGCCTTGCAACTTCTACTCTACATTGCAATAAATAAGTCTTATGATATTATTAATAAAGTTGTATAAAATTTTTCACACACCTTGTGTAATAGAACCCCCTATTAAGGTGTGGTACACAACTGTGTTATTAAGGCTGGATGTACATTTTCTACATAAAATGAAGAACTATTCTTTTAGAGTGTCTGTTAGCATATAATCTCCAACCTCAGAGCACTTGCTCGTTTGAAACCAGAAAAATCTGGACTACGAAAGTACCAAAAAAATCAATGAATTAGATATATTTTAAGTAAATTAAAAGAAGACTCATGGTTTATGTGTATCAGATATGTCTTTGCCCCATTATTCCACAAAAACAGAGCAAAACAAACTTTAAAAAACTGACTTATAATTAAAGGGTTGGAAGATTTTATGCACAGGTGATATACAAAGAAATCCAGTTGTAAGTCTGCTAATGCATAATTTATTTTTTACGAACAAGTCATAGATCAGGCAATTCTTAAAAGAAGTCATTATGACAAAGAAAATGCAGCCAATTGCATCCTCTTTCCCTCCAGTGCATCTGCAGAATATTTGAATGTTGGTGTTGTGTAATTTTGCACAACGATAGTCCTTCAGTGAGTCAGTGTTCTGAAGGAGACCAGACATACCAAGTTTTTTTTAAGTGATGTTTTTCATTATCTATTTGTCCTTGTTTTATAAAGATTCTGTGACCATGGATGTTTTTAGGTACCTTGGGCATGCCTGAGAGGGGATCTCCATGGCATTACTGAGGATCTTCATGAATTTGGATTCAAGGACTGGATTCTCTCTTCATAAAGCAATAAACTTACAAAAGCACAGAAGCAAACAAATAAAGACCAGATTTTTTAGCATTCCCTGGACACTGATCTCAAATACATTATATAGCTTCAAAAAATCCAGTTGCATACAGATTTTCAAAAGACCTTGTGTCTTGCAAGTTCATTCAAACACCTTGTGACTTGTAGTTTGATTGTGTGACATTTAGAGCTATTATACTCACTTTTCATTTTAAAATACAGCATTTAAAGTTATATAGAAAATTGTTTGGTCAGAATTCCTGTATGGAAGGTTCTTGTACTGCAGGTTACAAAACTAAGCATTGTACACTGGTGAAACAGATCATACATATGTTTTATAGCAAAATTTCTTCCTGATATTTCTAATGCTTACAAAAGCTGTTGTAAGATACAGCATCTCATTCATATGATGGTTCTGTGGAACAGCACACAAATTATACATTTATTCGGATGCAACCCTTCACAGAGATAAACAATAGCAGCTATCTAAATCTGTCAGATAACAGGTGGTATCCAAGGAAAAAATTCGTAATTTGATTTCTGAAGTGTAACATAAGCTATGTTACATAAGTACATAAGACTGAATCTATCAGTCAGAGAAATACAAATTTTGCAAACACATATCTAGAAAAACAGTACAAAAAAAGTCCAGGAGTGGCAGGAAATCTAAATATTCTCTAGCTGCCATAAAATACTGATAGTTACAGTAAGACAGTGAACCAACAATATCATTAGAGAGCAAGCAAAAAGAGTCAGTGGGAAGTTAGTACCTATATCAAGCTTGGAAGAAGTGAAGAAAAAGGTAAAAAAAAAAAAAGAAAAAAAGGCAGAAAATAAAGCAGAAAAAAGATTTCCATAGAAATACACTTTGTTAGTGGCTGGAAATGTTGTATCAGCAAAAAAACCCAGCATAGCTCTGGGTATGCTATGCCATCACCCTGCATTGCCAAACAGCAAAAAAATTACAACAGAAGAATACTCTTTTATCAGTGACACTTAGTAATTCTTTGCTCTTCCTAACTTTTCTAATTTTACTTAAAATATTCCTCATTTGTATCATAATTTGTATCATAATATGATCTTTTTGCTGGAATTGGCTGTGAGAAACAAGAAGCGTTCTTATATTCAGCGATAAGAGGAATAAAATGAGTATGAAATGAAATGCTATCAGAGATTTTGGAAGTGACATTTTGTCTTTAATATATTTCTGGTCACGTGCTACAGTGCAAAACTCAAAGGGATATACTGTTCAAAGGTATAATTTTTAAAGTGGGGCACAACAATTTGGCCTGACAGCTTATTGTCATTGTCATCTGCTTGTTAAAAGTAGATACTCTTTAAAATTTTGAATAAACAAATTCTTCACTTCTGGAAGCATTACTGCTATGTGTAGCTCAGCTCTTCACTTTGCTTAAAAGGAGCCATATGCAAGCATGGACTAAATAATTCATAACTACAGCCCTCGTTCCCTCTGTATGAAAAAATTCTGGAATTTGAATCTACTCTGTTAAGATGGCCTTGGGTAATCTAGTAGCATACAGAAACCTTAAGTTTGCCCTCACCAGATACGTCCACTGCTAGACCAGATACTTTCTTACCATTCCTAGTATGTGGCCATGGGAAAATCACAATTGTGTACTTCAGCCACTGGCTGCTGGTGCAGCCCATTGGGACTGTGACCCAGAAGCCTCATTAACAGGTGAAGGATAGAGGGTAAATGCTGCAGGATCAACTTTATCCAAGCAAAACAGCTTATGATCAACCCTGTCATCACTATTATTATTATCTGCCCTCATTAGAAAGTCTGTAACACATCAGAGAATCTGTGCATCATACAGTTTGTGCATGACTAATGTTTTATGTAGTATTTATGTATGCGTATGCAGTCAACATCGGACAGGATGATTTCTGTTGAGTGATGCTGACATGCTGATATTCTTCAGGGGTTGCAGTGTCAGCATATAATGACAGAGGGCAATGCAGGTAAGTCTTAAGGGACTCATAGCCTGGGATATATTTAGGGAACTAGTAGTTGGGAAGTGTTTTTATATTACTCTGCAGAGATCATTCTGAGAATGGGTAAGTTTTAGATCACTTCAGCATGCAGAAGTCGAAGCTTCTTTTAGAAGAAACATGAGAATGACAAACCTCTTCCCTTTCTCTTGCCCTACACCTGTGAATGCACCCTGAAACACCATCTAGGGCTACTGCAGCTGATGCCAAGTTTACTCAGACGTTTCAAACACACCAGTAAATTAAATGTGCCAGGGAAGTGTTCCTGTAAATCGAGGGCAACTGGCACAAAATGACTGCAGCTATTCTAGTAAAGTGTCTAGCTAGACCTCCAAAAGAGGGGCTGCAAGCACACTACCTGTCAGAGTGGGGAAGGCGCCCATAAATTCTGACTCCCAAATCATACCCAAGGATAATATTGGGCCATTTTAGGCACAGGACTAAAATACGCAAAGGAATATATTAATATAGGCATATCCAAAGAGTTTAACAGCCTTAGGATCTAACAGCTGTGGAAGTAACCTTCATGGCTTATAAAAAATTACTTCACCCGCAGACCTGGACCGCATTGCTATGACTGTGAGCCAGGAATAAAAGACTGAGTGTACAGTTTTTACAGCATTTTTTGTTTCTGGGGGATGATCAGTGCTACCTAAATTTTGGAGATTTTATTAGTAGGCATTCCAAACTTAAATGTATTCTAGAAAGCATTGCATGATTTATGCAGTCTTAGAGGTTTATGCCCAAAGTCATAGCTATCACCTAGGAACTTGAGAAGAAAGTTTAAAAATGTAGTGCACAGCTGGAACATGGGGCATTTATCCTACTAAAATAAGAGGTGGATTCTAAGCTAAATTTCATCTTCCCTTTTCTCAGTAAAAGTGTAAGTGACTTTATGTGAAAATCAAAAGCATAGTTACCAATTAAATGAAAAGAAGCAATTTAGTAGATGAACAGCTGGACTTTGATACTCATCTAAGTTGGTGACCGTTTTACAGTTTCATGATCTTATTGCCCATTAAATCTACATTTACTCTCTATTTGTTAAGTTACAGTTAGGAAAAACACTTATGAATTTGATTATTTTTATCCTGTTCAACAGAAAATAATTTTAAATTGTAGCTGTCTACCAGTTTCTTCCAGGGATAGAATAAGAAAGATAAACCAAAATCCAGGTGAATATACCACAAACCTTTGCAGGTCTTCTGGAGGAGTGTTACAGAATTTCCCAACAGAGAATGAACCTTTCAGCTTGCTCACTGGTGAGACTCTTACATCCATTATCTATGGAAGCCAATTTGTGCCAAGTAAGTGATCAGATTCAAGACGACAGCAACAAAGGATTTATTCCTGGATTTGATGATAGCTACATCTCTAAGCTATCAAGTGAATTTAGATTTAGGGATGGATATGACTCTGTAGCTTACACCAGAGTTACACTGGATTCTCTGTAGTGCCATCTTGTGACAGCAGGACATATGCAGATTTGAAACTGGACTATGAAATATTCATATGCCATTTCAAGGCATAAAAATGTTTCAAAAGAAACATTTTTAGATACTGCTATTGTTTTAAAAAGCTGAAGAGTGGGAAAAAACCAGAAAAGACACAGCTATTACTGCTTATATTTAAGTTACAAGATTTTTTCTGTACTGCATTGAATACAGAATTGCAGGGAAGAGAAGCACTTTGTGAACTTTGTGAAATTTTGTTTAATTGCATATAAAGACTTTTCTTAAAATAAGCTCATTAAAGTTGTCACATCAAGTACTCTAAGGAAACACTACTGGAGCCAGTACTGTTGAATATCTTCATCGTTGACATTGACAGTGGGATTGAGCGCACCCTCAGCATGTTTGCAGATGACACCAAGCTGAGGGTTCAGTTGACACGCTTGTGGGACAGAACATATTCCAGAGGGACCTAGATAAGCTTGAAAAGTGGGCCCGTCTGAACCTCATGAGGTTCAAGGCAGCCAAGTGCAAGGTCCTGGTATTACTACAGGCTGGAGGATGAAGAGGTTGACAGCAGTCCTGCAGAGAATGACTTGGGAGTGCTGGTGGATGAAAAGGTGGACATGAGCCAACAATGTGCACTTGCAGTCCAGAAAGCCAACCGTGTCCTGGACTGCATCAAAAGAAGTATGATCAGGAGGGTGGCAGAGGTGATTCTGCCCCTCTACTCCACCCTAGAGAGATCCCACCTGGAGTACCATATACAGCTCTGGAGTCCTCAGTAAAGGAAAGACTTGGACCTGTTGAAGTGGGTCCAAACAAGGGCCCCAAAAATGATCAGAGTTAGGGTTGTTCACTGGGGAAGAAAAGGCTCTAGGGAGATGTTATTGCAGCCTTTCAGTACCTAAAGGGGGCTTACAAGAAAGATGAGAACAGACATTTTAGTAGGGCATGTTGCAGTAGGACAAGGGGTAGTGGTTCTAAACTGAAAGAGGGTAGATTCAGACTAGGTATAAGAATGAGATTTTTTATGATGATGGTAGTGAAACACTGAATTAGGTTGCCCAGAGTGGTGGTAGATGCTTCATCCCTGGCAACATTCAGGGTCAGGTTGGATGGGGTTCTGAGCAAGTTGATCTTGTTGAAGCTCTGGTCAGCCTCATACAGGACCCTCAGCTATGTGATGGACTGCTCATTGCAGGAGGGTTGGACTAGATGACCTTTAAAGGTCCCTTCCAACTGAAACTGTTCTATGATTTTATAAAACACCAAGTTTGTGATTCTCAGAACTGCTGTTAACATGCAAACTCAACATAATGTCTGCACAACAAAGGAAAGGACAGAATTCAACTGCTGTGGCAAACATTCATTTGTCTTAACCTTTACATTTTTGAACTACTTTTTTTCTTTGCAGTTTGCAGCTTCATTGACTGACTACATTGCAAGTCTGGCAAGGCTGTGAACACGCTGTAGGTGCAATATTCTTGTATCCAGGTTAGGATGTCACAGATGTAACAGCTAACAAACTGGAGAGCAGCTCTGCTGGAAAAGAGCTGGAGGTCCTGGTATACAGCAAGCTGAGGATGAGTGAGCAGTGTGCTCTGGCAGCAAAGGCCAACTACATCCTGGTCTTTACTAACACAAGCACAGATTAAGGGATATGATTATTCCACCTTATGCAGCACTTGTTAGAGCACATCTAGTGTGCTACTGCACCCAGTTTTGGACAACCAGTACAAGAAATGTTGACAAACTGGAGCAAGTCAAGCAGAAGGCCACCGAGATGGTCCCTATCTCCCTCAAATATCCCTTCTTGGAAATCTCCTGGTAGGGCACTAATTGACCTTTGTGGCTCTGGTTAGCCTCACATGGGACCCTCACCCATGTGATGGACAGCCACGCTGCCCCATGGGCGGAGGGACTCCATTTAAACTGGGCTTTGGGTCTTTGGCTCCTACCTATGAGTGCTGGTCTCAGCCACTCCTGCCCACAGACTCCACCAACGCTGACCCCGTGGGCTGATTTCCTGGCTTGATCTTGGAGCTGCCCCACCCTCACAGACTTGTGAGATGTCCTGGACTTGGGGCTGCCCCTCCTTCATACCCCCCACCTCTCACCCCATCCCGTCACCTGTCCTGCTCTCCTCCTGGGGTGGAGAGATGACTGCTGAGGTCCCTGCCCTGCCAGCCCTGGCATTCCCCTTAACTCCCTGGACTCAGGGAGATACTGGCCCTTAGGAAGCAGATGGCTCTCACTGTGCTCTGGCATCTGGCTAGTCTTGATTACATTTTGAGGTGGCTTGTTCTCTGCACTGACAACTCACATGCTTAAATATAGGTGCCTGGGAACAAGGCATCTAACCCTGTCACATAGAGACAAATACTTGTGGGGTTCACAGCTCCCCTAATTATTATAGAGGATATTCAAGATAATAAAGCTGCCATGTCTTGCTCGAGCTGAAACAGAATAATAATATGAGACATTGATAATTAAAAATGTTATTTGGATAATCTGTAGAAAAGGTGCTGATGGAAATTTTTGATTATATACTTTATTTGAAGATCCATTTAGTCTTCTGCAAAACGTAAACTCACCATAATGCAGAAAGACCAGTCTTGCTACATTCACTCATTTCAAAGTTAGGCACGTTGTTGCATTTATAAATTATATAAAAAGAGACTCAGATGAAACAGAATGTGTCTTTAAATGTGCTAGCCCAATTATCTAACAAGATCATAATAAATCAGATAAAACCAATATCTGCTACAGTTGAAAAAGATTATTTTTTAGGTAAGCACACTGTTCCAGACATTTAATATAAACCAGCCAAGCAATTTCTGTAATTTGATATATAACAAATGAGGAATGCTGATAAGCTACAGACATTTTATTCTGTGCACTTATATCAACAATTTTAGTGCAGTTTCTACTAATGGCATCATTACCATGGTATCAACATAATCCTAAAATATCTTATTAGAGCAAGGAAAAATCTTGTGTTTTACAAGCAACACTACTTACAATTACATACAATATGAATAAAAGCGAGATGAGTTTAACATATATGAGACAAAGCAAACTATTTTGCTAAACTTCTCCTTTAAAATATCTTTTGCTGACTTTTATATTTAAATAATGAAATTGAATCAATTCAGAAGCTTGTCTTATCCTGCTTTGGATTCTAGAGGGCAGGATTGATTTACTGTAGCAGATTAGACAAGGGCAAAAAAGTAAAATCCACTGATCAATTTGTTACAGCTTCACCTGCAGGTGTTCAAAGTTGGAAGATGGATATCTCCCTGTTTTTTCATTTGGTGTATATTGCTGCAAGCTGTGGAATTCATAGTGATGTGTGCTGCATATGCTCCCACTCCATCGCTGTCGATACACATTGGCTTCAATATGCATTAAAGTATCAGTACCTTACAGGAAAAGCTTCCCACTAGGTGGAAAACATAATTGCTTTTGCATAAAACTCATTTGCTAATTCTACTGCTGATTTTGGTGTGATTCACTGACCAAAGGCCTTATGAAAAAGGGTATGTGTACTCATTCATTCTTAAAAAGATTGTGTAGGTCTGCCAGGAGCTATCTAAACTATATAAACACGTTACAATCTGCTAAATACTCATTGAATGTCCAGTGGCACAACATGTGCCAGAAAGCACCAGCTGAATTTCCAGTGCTATGAGCTAATCAATTTGCTATAATTTTACCAGTTATGTGTAGTAGAAGAGTTTGTACTAAAATCTGAGAAAGTTATCGATCCCCTTTCTCCCTGCTGCCCCCCAATTCACTTTCTGAGACAATCTACTTGTTAATGCATGTTTGCTTATTCACAGACCTGACTAGCTGGTCTTTCCAATAAAGGGTACGTGTGCTCTTGTATAGTTGGAAGACATTTGGAATGCACTCTCAGAGACAGTAACTGTGTAGCAGGTACATCTTTGTACCCAGTTATTGCCCTGCTGTGTAATACGTAAAAGACAATTTTAGTTGTGAAATACTTTCTGTTTCAAGACAGGTAATGATGTGTAAAGTATCCCAGAGGACTGAGCTCCAGAAATCTGAAGTGGTTTCTGATAAGAAGAAATTCCATTTTAGAGACCTTCTAAAGAAAGTTCCTGTGTCTCTCCATAAAAGCTTCAAAGTAAATAATGATAAAATTGACATTTTTTGCCTTGGGAACTCCCCTGTTGTCTCTTCCTAAATTCTCCTGCTCTGTAGTTGCAATGACATGGTGTCCCTCCAGGTACTCTTACTAATAGGTATTGAAAAATATTGCCAGAAAGGAAAGTTCTGGTATGAAAAGACACAGGATTTTAATAAGCTGCTTCTGACATCAGTCAGATGTCAGATATAATACTTTGGCTCTTTCCTTGAGCTCTATCTAGGTAGCAAAATCAAAGTTTTAAAATATGGGGTAATTTACACCTCACTCCGAAAAAAACCTCCAAAGGCTGGAAATGAGAAAGTGAGGAAAAGATTTATACAGGTTTTAATACTGAAATTACCTGTGGCACAAGACAAAGATTAAAATAAAAGTAGAGTAATTTAATTCCACAAACCAGGTGTGTGCAACTTGTATGTGAGGTCTAGGGAGAGATTTAGAGGAAGAGTTACATCTATTGGTACACTAACTCTGAGAAACACCTCTCTTCGTCATTCGTCTATAAAGATGTCAAGCCATTTAATCAGCCATGGTGCTGTGGATACCAATTTATACAAACGCTTCATCGTAAAAGCTCCTCTTAAGAGAAGAACACCTAAGAAATATGTAATCTCATAAACCCTCCCTTCTGTTTCCTGTCTGCCTTCTTGGGGATTTTCAAGTTAATCAAGATGTTGACCTTTATCTTCTGCTGCTGCTTACATTTTAGAAAGACTACCGTCCTTCACCATAGTAGGTATAATCATAACCTCTTCAGATGGATTAACTCATCAACCTGTTCTGAAAAACATGCTGATGTCTTCAGGCAATGGCTCAACTTCTAGATCCCACTGGATTAACAAAACCTGCCTAAGAGATTTTTGTTTGTTTGCAGGATTTTATTTAGTCTTATCAGTTTTGTTCACAACGTAATCCTACCAACAGCTGCATCAGCACAACCTAGAGTAGTAGCATATGGCAGCACAGGAGAAGGAACGTGCAATGTGGGAGAGAGGCAGGAATACCTTAAGTGGAATTTGTCCTCAGGGTGGTTTGTGTTTGGTTTTTTTTTTTTAATACACTGACAATGGTTTCATACAAATGTGTGCACAGTGAAGGCCATGATTTGTTTAAGCATATAAAGTAGCTTATCATGTGCATTACACTACTGTCTCCTCCTCCGAGTAGATAAGACAGTGACCAAACACACTGAAAAAGAGATGCATTTCCTAATCCCAAGGTCAGAGGACTAGTATGGCGCCACCAAAGAGGTAACAGCCTTTCAGGAATCATACTTTTTAGTGCCAATAGCAGACTGAGGTATTGCCACACCCATCCACCCTGACTGCTCATACCTAGCCTTGTGTGGCAGAGTTGTGCCGGACCAACTAGCTGGCTGTGCTGTTAACCAGATGAGGAACATACCTGGTTTAAAAAAAAAACACGATAAAATTTATAGCAAGACTATTTTTTAAGCTGGGTCATCTCCTTTATCTACTTTGCAGAACAGCTGCAAAAACACTTCTGGGGACAGAAGTGAGGGAATGGCATGCTGAAGATCGAGGAGGGGAATAGCTGGTAGTGGAAGGGTGGCTGAGGGAGAAATACTGACTTAAGCTATTGCATCCAAAAAATTCACATTGTGATAATACGGTCCGAGAGAAAATACCAACTGAAAGCTCACTGTGGTTTTATTTTCGTAGACCCACATATGGCTGTCATGCTTTCTTGCAGCTGGAAAATTAATTTGTCTTAAGCCTGCTGAACTTTTTTAAGGTGTCTTCTGTACTAAGTGAATCACAAAGATTCACACCTTTCTCTAATCCAGGTAAGTAAGCAGCAAGATATAAATCCTGTGACTTTCAAGGAGAGACACTTAGCTGAGACATTATTATTCCTCAAACTTAAGGGGAGTAACTAGTGCTTCGGTCAGCAACTGAAGGGGAATTTGAAACAAATTTTCACAGCAGATTGTACTTCTTTTTTTTTTACTAGTCACGACCATAATATTATGGATTAGCAATGCTTGCTCCATGGAGCTAGAGGTAGGAAAATAAAAGCAGTCTGTAATGTAATCTGATGTACAGGAAAAAAATTGGGGCTTGTCATATTAGGAATGGGAGCCTAGTTTTTTTAATGACTTTGCATAAACTCTGTAATTATTTTTTAAATTGGTCTAAGTGCTCAGGGACTTCTCTGTAGGAATTCTGTCCCCTCTCTTATCACTAGTTGATGCAGATAATAATTTTTATCCCACACTTAGTGTGTTCCACTACTTGAGCAGTGTATCTGTGACCACCTATGAGGTTGCAGCTTATGACTCTCATCAATGATAACAGCAGTAAACTTACCAGGAATTTAAGAAGTCTTAGGAAATCAGAGATTTGAATGCTTGTCCTTAGCTTTGGATTATGAGTGGTTCCACCATTACATGCTTGTTTTTTGCGTCTGGGGATTAGCAAGGGTCAGTAGCTCCTTCTAAGAATGAAACCGTGACTTGAATTCCCTCACATAATTGGTAATCTTTCCTTATGTCTGTTGAGTTTTAATTCATTATTTTAAAATTAAACAGAATTTGCTGGCTTCTTTTACTTCTCTAAGAAGTTCTGTTGCAGATTCCAGCCTGCACACAGCTGAAAAACAAATTATGCATGTACACATGTACGTGTGCCTGCCTATTTGCATATGTGTCTGTGTATATATATATGTGTGTGTGTTTGTGTACATATATATACTTACTTACATGGAAAGACTGACAATTATGCTCCCTTCTGTTAATCCCACCATCTGCTATTTAGCCATCATGCCCCAGAGAGGCAATTATTCAAAGTAATGTGTATGGGGAGAGAAAAGCAATGGCAGGTACTAGGATTTAGGAATGCATATCTTCACCATAGCTTATGATTGGGAAAACCCTGTCAGGTTATTCTAAGGAAATCTCCAGGCACCTTAAACACGAATGTGTAGTTTTAAATAGCACAGCATAGATTTGAAAAGGGTCTGAAGGCAGCACTAGTCAGATTATGGTGTTGTCATAGCAACAGACATTGAAATTCAAAATATGAATTACAAAACGGGGGTGGGAGAAAAAGAAGGATAGAGAAGAGAAAAATAGCAAGTAATGAAAAACTGTAAAAAGAATATGAAAATTAGACTTCCCTAACTAACTAAAATATCCCTTTTTCTGCATAATACTACTTGCGTTTTTTTTACCTTTTCCATACAACAATTTGCAAATGCTTTATACATATTAACAGTCTATGCCTTCTAACATCCCTCAAGGAAAGTATTGATGTTGCCATTTATAGATAGAAATACTGAGGCAGATATAGCTTTGTGGAAGTATAATGTCTATGGCAGAGGTGAAAAGAGAGTTCAGCTGTTTGCTCAGCTACATACTCATATGCTCTTTGTTTCATTGCTTTAACATGCCTGAGTTTTATGATGTTATTATCTAGATATGTAATAGAAGAACAAGAGTAATTTTCATAACATTCTGGTTTTGACACAAAAGCTCCAGTGCCTTAATACCAGCTTGTGTAGTTATTTAAACATTTTACTATATTTCTTCACAATAACAGTGACAGTAAATAGGTAAAGAATAAGTAGAATGGAAAACTGCAATGATTTTTTTTCCAAAGCTGTACAATAGTTTAGAATGAGATACTAATTTGTCTCTAACTCATCAAGGAACTGCAACAAATGTAACTCAACAGGAAGGAATTAATATGCCCATGCTGGGGATCAAGGAATCATATCATTGGTCAAAAGCCTGAGACTACTGATGATTTTTTTCTCAATTTATTATTTTTATCCCTCACAGACATCTCTTTGTGATCTTTTATTCTGAGTATACCTCTATAATAATTTCTCTGTATTACTGACTTGTGTATAATAGAACTCTTTTTTTTATGTTGGATTTTGCAATGACTGCCATTTTACTTCAGCATTTTGAAGAAGTGATAATGAAGAACTTTCCCTCTCTCTCTTTCCTGCATTTATGTTTCCCCTCCAGGCATGTAATTTAATTTAAACTTGTTATCATTCTTGAAGTAATATAATGCTACAGTATCTGTCCCCTAAGAATAACTTTAAGGTTTTTCAACAGGAGAATCAGCAGTATAAAGCAGATAACTTGCCAGTCACATCCAGGAATTTTAGGCAATGAGCCACAAACAAAGAAATTAGACAAAGGTAGAAAAGAAGCATTCAAAATTATGAAAATGTGCTGACTGAATTATAGACTGGCAGTGTACCAGAAGAGTTTCAGCAAACAGAACAAAAAGAAAAGGATTCTTGAAACATAGAGCTTAATCAAATAGGACAAGAGTTTTGCTATTTAAGGAGCAAATCCTCTGGTATTTCTAGGATCACGATGGTGGGTGAATAGATTATGATAGAAAGACTTAAAATTCTCTGGTAGCTGGGAAGCCAGCAGAAATTAAAGCATGAACTTAGAGATGAGTCATGTGGGAGGAGAAGAAAGATCCAGGACATTAAACTTAAATTTTCAGGTACTTTTACTAGACAGTTGGTATTTTTTCAGGTAGTTGAGCCATACAGTGCTCTGTCTGGTAGGTGTTGAGGTGTTGCACCACAGAATTCGTCATGCAACCAGGTGCTTGCCAAGTTTCTCAGAAGGCAGTTTTGCAATAAGGTCTGAAACAATACTTCAATGACACCATTGTGCAAAATAGCAGGTTTAAAGTACTGAATTTGATCAGCTTTGGTTTAGCATGAAGCTATAGCTTTAATGTGTAGGATTTAACATGTAGGAGCAAAGGGGAGAGGTTGGAAGAACATATGTCCAGGGTTTGACAGAATGCGCTGAAGCAAAGCATGTTCATTATCTTGATCCTTTTTGCATCCTTTGGATACTTTTAGGACTCATCCTCTCTGCTTCTGGAGTTAGATAATGGACCCTAAGTCAAGCCAGGTAGGTATGGGGCAGAGGATATCTCATATGGGGTTGAGTGAAGGAATGTATGCAGAACCAGATAGCTGGGATGGGAAAGGGAGGAAAGGATTAGCATCAGCAGCCTGGCAGAAATAAACTTGTTAATTTGGCTTTTAATTTTATGTGTTAATATACTTTTAAAGCTTTTCATATTCAATTAATAATTGCAATTTCTAAATAAAATTGGCAATTTGGTATTCAAAATAGTTTAGAATCATAGAATCATTTAGGTTGAAAAAGACCTTTGAGATCATATATTCCAATTGTCAACCCAGGACTGAAAAGTCCACCACTAAACCATGCTTATACGTACATCTACACATTTACTGAATGCCTCCAGGGCAGTCACTGCATTATAGTCCTACGTTTTTTTTTTTTTTCATCTTTAATCTAACAAATATCTCAAAGCTTTAGGGGAAAAAAATGACTACAAAAAAGCACAAGGAATCCTTTCTTCCTCAAAAGTCAAGCAGGTTTCTCAACAAAGTTTAAAAAAATCGAATCAGAAAACTAATGAGAAGATATTTTTATATCCTCATACCATTGTCTACCAGTTTTCGGCATGTTCACAGGTCTCAAGGCCACCTAAATTACCAAACTAGAGACATAACCATAAAAGACCTTTAGGCATGTGTGACTGACAAGGTATCTGCCCAGTAAAATAGGTTATGTTTGAATATAGCTGAACCAAGACTGAATCAGGACGTTTGCAACTGCACTTACCATAAAACCTGTCATTAATGATATCTTGGACAGAATTCAGTATTTGCATCTGATTTAACATATTTATCTCAATACAACATTATTGATAAGTATCCAAATGTAAATTACATCTTAAAAACACACTTTCTACTATGACTAAATAGCTTTTTTTGTACTATTATGCAAACTTGCTTCTAACTGTATATGCGTCTCAACTTGCCTCAAAATGCATACAGATGAGGTACAAAAGAATGTAATTCTTTCTCATCTGATAAGCAGGTAAATAAAGGAAAGTGTTTCTATATGATGTTTTGGAAGAAAAAAAGGCACAAATGGCTGTAACAGAAGCAGAAAACTGCACACAGCAAAGTGTGCAGCACAAAGCACTCTGGATGAAAAAGGAGCTGTGGGTTGGAATACGATTGCTCTGCCCACAGCCAGTTTTGTAGACACCTTTGCAAGTAACCAGCGACTGGCAGCCCCTTGGGAGAGGGTGTTTTTAGATTTGTCCCCGACCCCGATCTCACCCGTTACACGGTGCTCACGCTGCTCCCGGTGCACGCGGTGGTACCAGGCCATGCGGCTTAATTAAACTGAGGTTTTAATTTGCTTTATAAACACAGGCTGTTACAAGCCTTTAATATTCATGCAGTTTCCCTAAACCTGTCAAGTTAGTGTCACTATAAGAGCTGTTTTTCATTTTTCATGTTTTCTTGTTTATTTTTTTGGCTATTGTTCCCCCTTTGCCCACCCCACCCCCCTCCACACCCCCACACCCCCACCCCCCTTCTTTTCTGCTTCTCATTTACCAGCTGGCAAGGAACAAAACACAAAGACTCCTTGTCTGCCTGTCTGTGACCTGCAACGTCTATAGAGTTATTTTCTCAGGATTTGCCATCTTGAAGTTTCACACATCTCTTCAATGTTTGCGCCTACGTCTCCAGGGTCAAGCAATAAACAGCACAGAAATCACACCAATACTTCAAACCCGGTGTACGTGGTACCGTAGTGTTGCCATGATGTAAATATTCCTTACCACTCAGTAAACCTGACATTTAACCTCCCGTGCCATCCTTTGCTAACGCTAAGGTATTTCTAGGCGTGTCTAAGAAAAAAAGAAGTTGCGATAAACCCCGTTGCTGGGAGACGGACGCCCCGCGCAGCAGAGGCGGAGCGGAGAGAGGCGGGGCAGCCCCGCCCCCCGGTCCGGAGCGGCACGGCTGCTGGCCAATCGCGCCGCCGCTCCCGGCCGGGAGACGGCAGCGGTGGCGCGTCTTTCCCCGCTGACTGGCCGCCAGAGCTGCAGCGCGTCACCGGGAGGCGGGGAGCGGCTGGATTGGCCGGGAGGGAGCGCGGAGCCTGGCGCGGATTGGCCCGCGCCGGTCACGTGGCGCTGGTGGGGCCGTGACGCCCGCGGTGGCGGAGGGGCTCGGCTTGTCAGGTAGGTAGGTGCTGTGCGCGGCGCAGCGGCGCCGCCGCTGGTGCCCGCGCCCCGGGAGCGGCGCCCGGGCTGGGGGGTGGCCGCCCCCGCCCCTTGCCGTGCGCCGCCCGCCCGTCCAGCAGGCGGCGGCGTAGGGGGGCTGGTAGGCCCCGCGCGTGGGTTTACCTGCGGGCGGGCGTGGCAGGGCGGACACCGGCGCCGCTCACGCGTTCCGCTGAGGGGGCGGTGGCGGCGGCGGCGGCGGCATCCGGTCGCCTCCCGCGGCGATAGCGCGGGGAGACGTCAGGGGCGCCCGTCGCCGGGCGGCGGCTCCGCCCCGGCGGGGCAGGCAGCGCGGCGGGTGCGGATCCCCGCCCCCGGCGCTACCTCTCGGGCCGGGGGCGCGGGGCCCGGCGCGGGGTCGGGGCGGGCCCCGGGCCGGCAGGCGAGAGGAGGGAAGGGGCTGGCTCGGGCCGGCGCCCGCGGCTCCCGTCTCCACCGGCGCCCGCAGGGCTGTCCGCCTGCCACGCTCCGGGTGCGCCGCGGCGCGCCGGCCGGGCTGTGAGCGCCGCGGATAACGGGGAGGACGTGCCAGCCCCCGCTTGAAACGTTGTGATGTGTGGCCACCCGCTCCCATGAACGCAACGACCCTCGTTTTGTTGTGCCCCTGCCCTCGCCGCCGTGACGATGTTGTACAACGTAGCGACCTTCTTAACTTACACATTAAATCTAGAGCCTGCATAGACAGGGCCTTCTTAGCGCTACTGCCCTGCCTTTTTTAATGTGCATTTTAATGCTTTGCGCGTTTGTGGGCTTGGTATTAGCAGGAACCCTAAATGTTCACGTTTGATATTTTGAGAACAAAATATGTAGAAGGGCATTAAGCTTCCCTTTTCATATTGGAGTACGTTTTGTTTTGTTTGAATTTACATGAGCATGCACCCTTAGAAGTGACATGTCCTGTGTGAACACCTAGGGTTTTGTTATACTCCTGAACAAGCCAACAAACTTGTCTTCTGTTTGCAAGAAAGCAGCAGTGCTTTTCAAGTAGTTAACATAACTTTTCCCCACTTTGTACCAAACCTGCAGAGAGTGACTTTGATCTTCTGTTATGTTTTAATGTGGCTTCTTTTAAGGAAAACGCAGGCAACACCTGAAACTTTTTGACCAAAAGAATTTCCTGGGTATTATTTTTAGTTAATTGTACCTACTAAATAATACACAATAAAGAGATGACTGATACAGTTTATTACATGTATGTGCTAGTCTTTGCAAGACTGAAGGTGGGATGTTCATACTTCTGATCTGTTCATAGTCAAAGCAAATTGCAAATGATGGACCTGTTAAAGGTTGAGTTACAGTAATAAGTATTATTGGTGAGGCAAATGTATGTTCTCTCTGTTATAAATTCCTTTTTAATTTGTTGAAGCAGTTGTTGGTACTGTTACAACTTAAGAATATACAGGTGTAGAACGTTAACCCTGGAAGAGTTCAGCTTTGGGGATATTTCTTTGAAGGAGAAGATCGAGTCTTGTATGTACTAAGTTACTTCATAACTGAGCAAAACCTCAGTAACCATTGCCAAGATCCTTTCCTGCTTTTCTACAGCTATAACTTCATATATATGTTATATATATAACAGCTGTAACAATCATAACCAAACCTTTCCAAGGGTGGTTCTTTTTTGATTGGTATTTGGATTGCCAGCATATAAAGTGGTCATGCAGAAATTATTCTGAGGAGCCACTGAAAGTAAAGACGGGCTTAAGAAGGGGTGGGAGGATTTCAGAGTAATACAAAGGAAGATTAGATGGATCTTTGTTAAGAGAAGGGGAGAGGTAACATTTGCTTCACTGGAATAAAGATTTAACACGGGAAAGCAAGGTTCAGCTACGTGGGGTTGCACTGCAGTTAGGTAATGCAGGGTGTATCTCCGTACTTAAAAATTGAGTTCAGTTTTGTTCTTCATGCAGCAGAGAGGAGACATGCCGTGGTGATAGAAAGAAGGTTTATGCTAGGCGTGAGTCCGGGGCAGGCATCTGGCAGCCTGTTCTTTGTCCGTGCGGAGACCCCCTCTTCCTACCCGGCCTGCCCCCGCCGCTTGCTGCCGCTCCTCGACGTTCTTTCAGCTGGGAAGCAGCGGGGTGAAGGAAGGTATGTTGCCGTGTCAGCCTGAAGGCGGGGAAAGCTGGCACCAAGCCCGGAAACTCCGTACAAGGAGATGGTCTAGCTGCATGAAGTCATCACTTCACAGGGAGGAGTTTTTTTGCAGTGTGTGAGAAGTGGGTCTAGGAAAAGGAAAGGGGATTATTTTGCTGGGGCGGGGGAGGGCGGAGGGCCAGCAAGTGAAGAGGAAAGCCTGAATTCATTCCAGCAGGAAGTAAACTGTATATGCTCATATCTTAACATCACCCTGTCCCCTTAGTACTTATTTAATCTTAATTACAGTGTTAATGTATTTGCCTTATAGAAATGGATTTTGAAAGCTTAGTGGAGAGGTTTATTATACAGTAGAGATAGTCTTGGAATTGTTGAGTATTCACCGTTTTATTAGGGAGTTAAAGGGTGTAAAACACTGCATGCAAGTACGCAACATGTGCTGTATAACGTTTGTGTTGGGTAACTAGCATTTCTTTGGAAAGATTTATTCTGGAAACTTTTTTAGTAGTGAAGAATTGGAATTTGTAGCTTTGTTTCTGGGGTTTGAGAGAATATACTTATTTCTTTTCAAGATGTACATGTGTGGTCACATACAGTGCATAGTATATTTTGGAAATGGTTCTTAAAAAAGCAGTAAAGGTGCTTTTAAAAAAGCTTTTTCTTTTAGGACAGTTTCATGGGATGGAGAATTTTGACTCCATTCATCTTGTAGCATGAAATCATATTTGAGAGCATGAGTGTAATGTTTTCTAATTTCTCCTGTGAGTTTAAATGCAGGGCTCAGGTTGGTTTTGAGTGTAATGAATCTGAAGTAATAGGTGTTTTTTTCAGTCCTGTGTGTTTACTTGATGACAATAAAAATAAATTTCCAATAAATTAAGACTTAATGTTGTTACTAATTTAAGTGAGTGAATTGTACTTCATAACATCTTTCTACTTTGGATCTCAGATTACTGTTTGCTCTATAGTCACCATCTTCCTTTGCATTGCTGCCTTTCTGCAGTAGAGGGAAAATGCCGAACGGTTTAACCACATAGTTTCAAACTTGCTTTCCCATATCCGAGCTTGCTAATGACACACTAACCTGCTCGTGACATGCAGGTGAATGTCATAGCAGTGTGTAGAGACAGATCTCTATACTCCATAACTGTACTGTGGTTCAGTGACTGTTTTCTGGGCAGCTGTACAGATTTATCAGAATTCCTCATCTTTGAAATGTATTAGTCTGCTTGTTAGAACAGAGCTCTGGCTGCTTAATCTTGTCTATGTAGTGAACTTGCACTTTGGGCAGTGGGGGTATTTTGTTAGGCTTTTTGATATGGTTGCTCCTACTTTTTGCTGAGGAGAGAGTTACTACTAGGGCCACATGTTGCCCTTCTGTTATTGATAAGGTGAATGTGGACTAACAGGAGTGGTTACGTACTGTGAGACATTTCTGTGATGTAGCTCTCCATTAAGATCATCACATGAAACTTTCAACTGTTAAGGGAGAAATAAAAACATTGTATGGGCACTCTTGATCTGTCCTTTATGTATGCATTACAGTATTGCTTGCACAGTACTCTGGTCCATTTGGAATCCTGTGTTATCAAGTGCTAGTAATGAAAGTGCTTGATGAATAACTACGTAATAGTTCAGCCATGTATGAGACATTTTTCTATATGGTATTCAAATCTTGGTCTGAAGACAGTCCTTTTGCAAGCTCTCTTGTAGTTGTCATCACTTGATCTTAGAGTCTCACAACCTTTTTTTCGTACTAGGTTTTTGGAAGCGATTTAGTTTGACATGAGAAGCTGATACATTTATGAAATTAAGCTTAAGCATCAAAGTAAATTACCATAATCAAGACCTAATGAAAAATCAATTACCTTTTAAGTAGGGACAACCTGTGAAAAGTTTGTGAATTGTTGCATATTATGTAAGCACTCTTTGCCAGAAGCAGAAATAGAATCCAGAACAGTGTTAAAGTATTATATTAATCATGAGCCCTTTGTTCCCTGAAATTGTCTGTTTAGAAACTAGGAGACATATAATTACAGCAATGAGCATGATAGAGTTGTCAAGATGAGCCCCTCTGACAGAATGCTGAATCATCCCCAGAGCACTCCATCCTCTGTAATAAATGAGTCAGGCATTTATGCAGAAAAGCACTGTGGAAGTAATTACATGATCACATAATGCATTTCAAAGAGGGTGGCATTTAGGTTTTCATCCTCAATTTGTGAATCTCTTAATTTCAGTACTTGTCAGCTTTGCTGCTTTTCTCCAGCTCTGTTTATACCTAACTTTTTGCTTTAGAAAAATTGGAAAATCTTATTCCATATATTGATAGCATATTGTAACTGACACAGTTCATCATCACATTTATAATGTTTGCTGTTTGAACTGAGAATGGGAGTAGTAAGTTGTTCTCAGTACAAGACAGACTGCAGTGGGAAAGGGCGTGGTTTTAATGATTATTTAATAGAGAGGAATAATTTTGTTCAATATTTGGTCCTCTGATGCTTAGACAAATAAAACACTAATAATGGCTCTGCTGGTGGAAGTTGTTAGCCACGGGGCTAGTAAATCACAAAATTCATCATTGGTGAACATAAAAACACATAAGAGTAGGATCTTAGGATAAACCTAAACCGTTGAATACCTAAAGCTTGTTCTATCTGCTATTACATTATGTAAGTTTGTTAAAATCCGTTTAGTGTAGTGTAGTGCCACAGTGTCTGTTAAAATACAGCTTTTGTGGATTATGCTAAAGGTTTCTTTAATGGTTTTGGTCTGACTTCCTAATTGAGGCTTCTGCTTTGAAATTTTCATGAATGTAGAACAGTACCCCACAGTATTTGTATCCCATGTAAGTTTCAGGAATTGCAGATAAGGGGTGCAGCCAAGTGCAGTGGCTGCTTTAAAAATGTGACAATGTAAACACTGTAAAAAATGGTATTTTGAAATAATTACCCCTCCCTTCAGCAAAATGCTGAAAGATTTGCTTTTGGAGCCAATTTCAAGGAAAATCATGTGACTTTGGAGCACCTTTTAACTGGTTAAAAGATATAAAGCATGGAATCGGAAAAACACATGCTTGTTTATTGTTGGCACGAGTATGTTTGTTGTATGGTGATGCAGTGAATGGTGTGTTTTCTCCTGAGGAGAGTATGTTTTCTGTAATTCCCCCAATATGGTTGTTCACCTGTTCAGCAGTTGTGATAACTGAAGTTCAACAGATAAAAGGAAATGCCTGATTTGCAAAACACAGAGAAATATTAGCAGTTGAAGTGTGGAGCCGAAACAAAGAATTGTAAAGAGTTGAAGGTCTGTAGCAAAGATAGAAGGCGGCCAGTTAATATGCTGTTCTGCCTTTTGGATTAGGTGAATGTTGAAATCGGAGTGGGAGATCTCTCATCAGTGAATGTGTTAAGTAAATTTGAAGCTACAATTTTAACAAATATAATTGGCATCTAGATCATGTGATGTATCGGGTTCTTTTTTTTATACGAGGAAGTAATTACATACATACATTTTGAGATCAGGATCTCAGCTTGGTTCAATCCTTCTCTTCCTCTGTGGTCTTTTGATTTTCCATGCCACGTGCTTTCCAGCTCTGCTCTTCTGGAGCTAGCTGGTACCCTCTGAAAGAAAACCTGACCACAGCTGGCAGGCGTGTTTTCTCCAAACTGTGCTCCAGCCACAGTATAGATGCACACTTCAGTAGATCTGTGTCCTGTCCAGAGCAGTGTTCTGGAGGTATCCTGTCTGTGTATGCTTTGTGTCCTCAAACCTAAGGCTTCATGTTTTCTTAAAGCATGCAGTGCATACTGTGTGTATCATGCTGCTAAAATATCCTTCTGATGGGCTGTGACATGGTGATCTCTTGTGCTCTAGTATTTCATCACCAAAGTCCCCCCCAGCCAGGTTGGGGAAGCCTAGTGGAGATGCAGGGATCTGCAGTGTGGATGTGGTCAGTCTGCTTTCAGGGGGTAGGAGCCGCTATTTCCAAAGCAGCGATTAAGCAGATGGTGGTTAATATTTGACTACTACAATAGGATGGCGATGTCCTTCTAAAGAATTCTTCTCAGATTAAGTTGGGATTTCAGATTTAAAGATGTAGTCAGTCAAATTCCCTGCAACTGTCTTAGATTACAGTAAGGCAAGAATTCTGAGGGACCTAAATAACCCTTACCTACAATACAAACATTATTACCATCCCTAAATATATTTTTTTTCCTGAAGAATATCCATGAATGGCGCTCTGTCATGAAGAACCTTTGCCTCTTAAATTACAAGTTAGCTGCTTGGTATCATTTCTAGGAAGAATATTTTTGATATGGAGAATGAAAGTCTGAGTATAAAAAGCAACCCCTCTTGCAGTAAGAACCAGTTAGGCTGAATCTTATGTATTCAAATAAATTCCCATGTGGAGAGCCCAAGCATACTCGTTTTGCTCATGTGCACTTCAGTACCTTTTTTCCAGAGACCTGGGAGATTAAACATCCACATCTTTTAAAAGTTTGTTGTGACATCCATTAATTAAAGCTTGATCCATTTATACATACTCAAATGAGAAAGATACACTTCAGAAGGAGTGTTTGTAACTGGGAAGGCTGATGATACCCAAACAACAGTGACTGGATCTAAAAAGATAGGGTAGTTTTCTCATTTCTCCTGAGAAGTTAACCCTGGTATATGTTTGTAAAATTTATATATTTGTTATGCATTTAAAATGTTTAAGAAGGTGCAGATGCATAGTTCAGTCATCTGTCTTTTTGGTGATTCTATAGTGAGAGTAACTGTATTCCATTTAAGAGTTATCACAGTGTCTTTTAAGATACGGAGCATGCAAAGGAAAAACCATTCAGCTCAGGAACAGTGAACAGACTTGAAGCAGCACCTTTCACTGAACCACACAGTATGTTACATTTCCTGCAGAGTCACAGGCTGGAGTGTCAGCTGTTGGGAAGGGGCAGGACTGTCTCCTCATGGACCTGAGTTCCTTGTGGGCTGATTTTCTGTACAGACTACGGCATAATCGAACTGCATAAAATGTGATACAATGGTGCCAAGGAAATAAGTGACCTCAAGAAGACTGGATGAGCAGCGAGTTAACTAAATAGAGGGTTTAATGAACCAGAAGGTTGTAATTAGTTTAATGAAGGAGGAAAGAAACAGCCACACCTGATTGCTCTTTGAATTTCTTTTGAAGGAGTGATAAATACTTTGAACTAGATTATATTTCTCCTGAGGAGACCAGTATTGTCATGTATTACAGACTAATGGCAAATTTTTAATCTAATTGTTTTGGCTGCAGTGAGAAATTCTGGCTGATGTTGGGCCACAAGAAGACATTAAACTGCCTCTAGACTTTTTAAAAATTGTTTCATGTCCTGTGGATTCTTGTTTTTCTATGGCTGTCCTTAAACCTCAAGAGGTTATACAGTGGTTCTGGCAGAAGCTCCTGGCAGCATTCTGGATTTCTATGTTGAAACATGCAATGGCAGTAGCTGGGAGAGTTCTGTGATCTGAAATCTTTCCAGGGAGGAGTCTCACATAGTGCTTTGTGATGATGACACCCCCTCAGTACTGTGACAGTATTGTTCTGTCCTCTGGCTTCTCTGAAGAAGTATTTCAGTAGGTGCCCTCAGGACAGGGGGTTTTTGTTTGGATTTTTGTGTGCGTGTTCATTCTGACTTGCCATGTACTTACCTCAAGGCATATGAAATATGTTTCATTCAGAGGTTTTGGGTTTTTTTTTTTCAAATGAGGAAGACCGCTTTCTACCTTCGGACTGGAGAATTCAGCATCTGAATGAATGAATGAAGTCAGCAAAGAAATAAGGTAACTGTGTATAGACTAACTCATTAGTCTACAAAGTTACCACATCTACTTTTTAATTTCAGTGTTGACTCTTGTCACTTTTGCTGAGTTGTTTCCATCTTTGCTATTAATGTAAGGCAAGAAATCTCTTCAACATGCAATACCTCAGTTGACTTTTGTTGCTCCTGTTAATATACACTTCCAATAACCCTGCCTCATTAATATGTCTATTTAGGTGTTTTCAATTTGTGGCCAGCTTTCGTTTTAGCATTGTATGTTTGTTTGTAGTTCTATCACAGTCCTGTCCTTTAGCCGGCAGATCTTTTTAACAGGGTTGGAGATACCAGAGCACAGTGCCAGCCACATGAGAATTATTTTTACTAGCCTCATCCTGCTCAGTCCTTTTTACTGTTAAGATGTAGCATGGAGATAAATGTTGCAGAATTGAGAGTTCAGTGAAAAATCATTGGTCAGGTACCCTCTACGGAGGCCATGCTTTTCTTTGGCTTTCCTTGCAGCCTACAACTTAAATTTTAAAGAAAGTTTAATTCCAGGAAAAATACAGGAAGGAAAGCTTTCTTTACTTGGAAGGTAACAAGAAACTGGGCGCATTTACCCTTTGAAAGCAAGGGGTGTGTGTGTGTGTCTGTTATTTTGTATGCAGCACTGCCTTTTCCAGAGTTAACAGGAGTGCAGCACTGATTCCCAAGGTGTGGTGGCAGAACGACTTGTGGCGGCCAACTATTTTGCTGATTGACTGGATACCAAGCAAAAATGAATTCCAAATCAAATACAAGAATAAATGCAGTTTATTATATTACAATACAATAAGGAAAATAGCATGCAATATGATAAAAGGAAACAGTACTAGTTATTATGCACAATATGATAAAAGAGCAATAGAAGCGAAGCATCAAATCATTACTGCAAAGCCTTACAGAGACCAAGAAAAGGATACGTCACCGACTACTGCCTTAGTGTCATCCAGGCCCACATTCCTGGCACTGGTGCAGCTGGTGTTGGGAGTCTGTCGGTAACTGGGAATATTCCTCTGTGGGGCTTCTGGCCCAGTCCTGGAGCTTGCCTACCTTTATACTTGGTGAAAACCAAAAATATTTATATACCTAGCATATGTAAACTTTTAAGTTTAGGCTAAGTGCAAGCGCAGGCGTGCACTGTCTCGTGATGCATAAGGTTCGCACATGCCAGGGACGTTGGCCAGACACCTGGTGGGGTGGAGTTACTGTCATGACACAGCTGCACACAGTATTATTGTCTGGATGTTCCTGCTCATGTCTTGTGTGTTCAGGGGGCTCAGGACAAACACCACCAACTCATTAAAGTTGTCCTTGAGCTCCCTGAGCTCACTGTCCAAGTTAAACAATTCCTAATGGAAGACTTTTTTATAAGCAGCAATCGATTTAATAATTTTTCACCACACCAGCCTAGCTCTCCTCTTCCTAAACTGTAGCTGCTTTCACCTTGTACTCTTCTGCCTGGTGAGATTAAGTCTCCAGTATCTGCTTTGCTATTTGCCTGCCACTGTGAGGTGGAAACTTCTACAGAGTGGAAA
Source organism: Falco rusticolus (assembly GCF_015220075.1). Taxonomy (NCBI): domain Eukaryota; kingdom Metazoa; phylum Chordata; class Aves; order Falconiformes; family Falconidae; genus Falco; species Falco rusticolus. The sequence goes on along the minus strand of NC_051210.1, from coordinate 25,163,060 downwards.
CAAAATTGGTAAAGATTGGTAAAGAACACTTACCACCACTTGGTTCACTACCAAATGGCAGCTCTTCCCATTGCACATTTTTTACAGGAGGCCCGAGATAATAAAATGAAGGGCACACTGAGGAAGTTTTCAGTTCATGGGGAGCTGGGAAGAGCTGCAGGTGTGGTAGAGAATGAGATTACTCTTTAGAATAGTCTTGGTAAATGGGAGACATCATCTGCAACAAAGCAGGGTGTCAGTGAGCACAAAAGTAACAAGACTATCTGTAGGCTGGCACAGATGGGTATGTGATGGGGAAAGAAATAGGGTAAGATGGAGTTCTGTGGAAAAGGTCGTGGAATTTTTTGATCACAAACTAAGAAAGACAGTGTATCATGCTGTTGGGAAGAGGTTAAAGTGCTTGGGCAGGAGCTTGAAAGTAATTTGTAGTAATCTCTGACCTTCTCGGAGTTGGTGAGTCCTACAGTACCCTACTGGTTTAGGTTCTGAACTCTTAAGTGAGACAGAGACCAATTAAAGGGTGTTCAGAGGGCAGTGGTCTAGAAAATTATTTAAAATGAAAGACTGAAAGAATTAGAATTGTCTAGTAAAAAAATAGGATATTCAGGTTGCAAAGAAGTGGCTAGTTTCTTCTTTCCTCAGTCATGGGGTGGAGAAGGTGAGATTTGGTAATTGAAGAACTTTTTTTTGTTGTGCTGAGGATAGGGGAATACTAAATCAGATAGCTTGAGAAGGCTGAGTCTTGACGAAAGATCTTTCTGCCATAGGTAAGTAGGTGTGGTTCTTTGCAAAGGGAATACATTAGATGGTGTCTTTAGGTTATAAGCCTTACCTCTGCATGATTGTTGATGACTTACTTCTGTTGTATCTTTAACTACCATTTGCATGCGTGAAAAGAATTCCAACAGGTAAATGAAAACTTGGTATACTTGAAAAGGAAGCGTTTCTTGTAATTCTAGGCAGAGGGTCTAAGAGTTGGTTCCTGGGCTTTTATCTGGTGGTGGGGATTTTTTTGGTTGGTTGTGGTTTTTTTTTAACTACTGACAAGTGTAAATCTTAGTCTTTGAGGGAGCCTGCTGTGTCATATTTGTGTATTTTTAATAAGATCACAGCTGCAAGAGCTGCTAGGGAAAAGTCTGGTCTTCCTACATGTGCAGGGGTGAGAGAGTGACAGTGCACTGTATGAGAATGTATGTACACGATCAAGTGTAGTCCATCTAGCTCAGTACTTGCTACTGTCAGATAAGAAGGGTCTCTTGGCGCAAAGGTAGAATAATAATTCTGGTCCTGCTTTTGCGCAGTTCAGAGATATCTTGAGATGGAAGTTCTGCTCTTTGGCAGGTTGGATTTTTTCATGAATTTTAGAATTGTTTTTGAACCTGTTTGTTTCTTGGTCTCAAAAAAATGTCTTTAGGCATTGAATTCGCTCATTTAATTATTTACTAGGCAAAGAAGTACTTAAGAGCAGATTTTTAAAATTTCATTTGATGTCCCCATGTTCTTCTGGGAAACACTTCAGGCATCTGTCATACCATGTCACTTTGTGCTATCATGATTATATTTTTTGTACTTTGATCTGACACCCTGCCATACTTACCTGTTTTGTGAACTAAAAAAGTTTCTTTCTGGAGAACTTGCTCCATACTGTTATCAATATTACCTGTACTTTTTGGTGTTTTACGTTCTTCGTGAGATAGAATAATTTAACAGGAATAGTAACACCACAAATGTATCAGCATCATAAAATATTCTTATGTTCTCTCTTCCCTTAATTTTTTTTATGACTTGTCAGTTTGGCTTTTAGTAATTTTGTATGATTTACAAATTCAAACACAGATGATGTGTGAAATGAAAAGATACACAGGTGACCATTCTGAACAGCAGCCCAAGTCCTGGCACAAATTCTGGTGATGCTTCTGACTCTCTCCCCTGTGAATCTTTGTCTCTTAAATCTTACCCAGCAAGGTCTTCACTTCTGTAACAGCTTCCTATGAGAGACATCAGCAGAAATCTTTTAGAAGTCTTTTGTTCACTACCAGTTCCAACACCTTCATCCACAAGACCCTTGATTCCTTCAAAGAACACTTCAAGCTGTGAAGCATGACTTTCCTCTGCAAAAGCTGTGGGGTTTTTTTTCCAGTCTTCATTACAGTTTTAATCACCTTGCCTCGTATGAAAGTCAGGTCATCTTTGTCGTGCTTCTACACATTGCCTTGTCAAGCTCTGAAAAAAACTGGTGCATTTTCCACTCTCCACTCTTCTTTACTTGGGTCACCTTAAGCCTAAGTTTTTGCAGAATTAATAGTTTGGCAATTTTATATTTGGTGCTTCGACACTTCAACTGAACAGTATCTGGCCTTGGTGAGTTCTTAGTATTAATTTGCAATCTTTAAACGTTCCTCTGATGCTTCGTTTTGAGAGAATGCCCTATATATCCCCAGTCTTAAGAGGGTCTGGTGTGGGGTTGGCTTTGACTGTCTCGGCGGTAATTTCAGAAAAGAACAGATCATTTAGGTTTTCTGCACTATCTTTCTTTCAATTGTTTTATATGTTTAGTGGTTTATTGCATTGAGGTAGCAAGCCACCCATAACTATCAGATTCTGCTGTGTCTGAGCTCAGAGACAGCAGTGGGAATTTTGTAACATTTTATTGCTGTCTTACAGATGGCTGTGTAGTTCACTGGCAAGCTGTTATTATGCTTCTGTGTATTAGCTAGTATACACCTATCAATTAGACCAGTATAGGACTTGTATTACCAGTTGTAAATTATGCTACTGACCTGTAGGCAAATGAAAATATGCACATAGATTAAAAGTCAGTAGTAACTGGAATTCTGAAGAAAAGTTGGGTTTGCATTTTTGTGTTTATATAGACAAAATTCTCCATTCTAAGTATGTGATAGACTAGTTCTTTAAAACAAAAAGTGTGCTTTTTTGTCTCAGTGTGGAGAGAAGAAGATACATCTCGTCTGTGTTTAAGTGGCTCCAATATGTTTTTTCGTGTAATAAATGGAATTTTCAGAAGGGGTTCATTTTTACCACAGGCAATTCCTTAACATCTGCTTGAAATCTGAATGTGCCCAGGTGGTGTTGGTAGCATGTGTTTTACTTTCATGAGTCCTGTTTGAATGAGGAAAGGGGTTCAAAACAGTATTCCTGTCCTGTGATAGTCTGGTGTTTCCAGCTGGTTTGTATGTGTGTTGGGAGGACTGGAGTCAAATTTTCTATAATGTTTTGCTCTTGCTTCTGATTTTTGGCTGGTGAAGACTTTCTCTTGGGTTTTGCAACTTTGCAACAAGTATTTTTGTATCTGTTATTAAAAATGTGGTGAATTTGGTAATGGTTCTAGCCTGCTGCACTTTTTTTCTCCTTTCATATCTGCTTGCGGATCTGTTGTTTCTTTGCAGTGACTGAATGTAAGCATCACTTACAGCTTTTTCTATTTTTGGTCATGGAGAATGGAAGTTTTGTGTTTATATTAGGCAGCACTTTGTTTCTAGAATGTCACTAAGTAACCAGAAAGGAATAACGTCCGCTTGATTATGAGCTAGAACTATCCTTTCATGAGATTTTACAAATGTGACTGTGATTAGTGCTTTAAGTAATGGAGATCTTGAAAATAATTCTCTTTTCTTTACCCTTATATATGGTGTCGGGTCTTTCAGTTTTGCTTAACCTTTCTGTTTTTTTACAAGGGCATTGCTAAACTAATACTGAAAGCCTCATCTGAAGGTTTAACTTCAGATGACACATTCTGGTAGGAGATTGTGAGTGAATGCTTAACGTTGGTCCACGTAGCTTATAAAGTATACCCTGCACTTGTAAGATATACGCAAGGCCTTTTTCTTATTTTTTTATACATTTTATATATTTTTTTCTTAACATAAAACCTCAAAGATCCAGCTTTTTGTTGCAGTTTGCTTCACCTAGGTTGCAGTCCACAGTTGCAACTTGAAATTTTAGTGCTGCAGTCATTTTAACTTTCTGACCTCTTACTATTCTAGATATTGGAGTAGTTAGAGCCATGTAAGACATTTCTGTGTCTTGATTGGTCCCTTTCTCATGTTGCCACTTGTATTCTTACATTCTAGTGAAAATACTGCCACTAAGTTTGTCTTTCATGTAAAGAATTTGAGTCTTTCATGCTTTCATTTTCCTTATTAATGGGCTTTGTTTTTGTTTTATTAAGGGCCAAGTTCAGAAATAAATGAAATTATCTAATTTTCTTGGTACAGTACACTGCGTCACAAGAAATTCCAAGAACATAAAAAAGAAATAAATCTTAGGTTACATGAGTAAAGACAAAATTATTCCCTCAAAATTATGTGTGTGAAGGGATAGCATGCTACTAGTTGCAGTCATTTGAGAAGTCTACTCTTTCAGTTTTCTTGGACTCTGTCTCTTTTAAAAAAATCTGTCTTCTCGCAATAATCTGAAAATCCAAAGCAACCTACCCAAATTTAAATTTTGCAGTGTGTTTTAAAATGCTGGAAGAACAATAAGAAATTTTATCTGTTTTTCTTTCACAGAGACCCCAGAAAATAAAAGTATATTTCAGAAAGTGAAAATCAGAAGTAGCTGCTGACATTAAGAGAAGTGTACTAAGGATAATTTCTTGAGGACAACTTTTTAAGGTAAATGTGCTATGTTTTCTGAAAATAAGCTGCCTATTTTGCCTTGAGTAGACTAATATTTCAGACCATTTTTGAAATGATCAGGCTGGCTTTAGATTACCACTTTATTTGTTTATAGATGGTACTAGCTCTATGGAAGCATTAATTCAACTAGTTCATGTGCCATGTATTTTGCATGAAATGCATATATAGATAATTTTTTGTATATGTGGTTAGTGTAAACAAATGGTAAGTAAAGCATGTGTATTATATTCCATGGTCTTGTACATTCCAGGAATAGATCCTACAGTAACAGTAATATCAATCCTTTAACAGTCTAATTCATGTTTAAGGTGTGGGTGGAGGGCTAAGAATGATTTATTTGATTGTTTTGATGGAATACAACTACTACAAGCCTCACATTCAGAAAATGAAATGGACTGTCCAACAAATTGATCACCTGTTGTAAAATTGCTTTAAATCAGTACATGAGCCTTGAATTTGAGGATATGTCTCCTGAATCCAAGTCCTCATCCTTCCCTGATTCTGCAGTTCTAGAAAGAATCTGCAAAATATAAGCCATGCTAAGTGATTTAAAGCCCATGCAGATTTAGGAGCAAGGGAGCTGACAGCAGATCAAGAGTGAGTGTGGTGTGCTCTGTATACCATGACCATTCCATATTCTGGTGCCAGATGTGTGTTGTGCTTTCCTGTTCTGAATTTAACTGGGGGCCAGGTGTGCTTCTAATTTGTTGTTTATTAGTTGCCTGTCTTGCCATTGACGTTATGAAACCACAAGTTCCAACTGATAAATGTGGATCCATCATTATTCTAAGATTAGCAATCATGGTCTTGGATACATTTCATGGCAATATGTGACAGAAGGCACCAGTTGTTAAAAGGGTTAGGAGAGCATCCTGGGAAAGTATTACGATATACGTGCTCTGTTCTTCCCTGCTTATTTGATTTTGATCATTGTCAGAAACACAGGACCTTTGTCCTGACGTGGTATGGCTGCTCTCATGTCATGGACAGATTGCAGTCTTTAAATTAAATGCAGATTGGCTACAATGAACTCTTCAGAGTTGTGGCTGGAATCCAGGAAGACTACTAATGCTGGGATGTTAGCTTTATTTGCTGAGGGGACTGTCACTGAAGTTTCTCACTGTCATGATGACAAAATGTAAAATTGCTTCATTTGGAATCTTACTACACTGCTGGGGTGGAGACAGTTGAGACAAGTCATAAACTGTCTTCAGTAACTATACTTAAATTTAGAACTGTTGAAGGTCTCATTGCTCATTCACAGCATATTTCTAAATGTACATTGAGTGTTTACTTCCTGTCAGTGATTAGTTTGTTACTTTGAGAGTGACTCTAAAAAGAAGGTAAGTCTTACTTTCTTGGAGTTGGCTCAGACATATTTTAACTGTTAAAGCTTACCAAATACTGATAGCTAATTTGTATATCCAGTAATTTTTATAGTAGTGTGGGTGTATCTCTCCCTCCCTCCCTCCCTCCCCTTCTCTCACACATTTCAAAATAAAAAAAAAAAAAAACTAGCTGAAACTCATGTGTCCTATTTTGTGCCACTGAGATTTTATTACTTTTACAAAACATGCTAGAATTCAGTTTGAGACTTCATTGGCATGTCAAGTTATGCAAGCATTGTCCATGTGTGGAAAAAGAGATAAACCTCATGGGTATCTGCCAGAAGTAGGAAAAGTCTTTTCACAGTAAAATTAAGCGTTCTCTGCAGGTTTTTTTAATGTATGAATTAAGCATATCATGTTTGTTGTCATCAATTCTCCCTAGCTACTTTAAAATGTGATGCCATCTCTGTTTTTTTCCTTTAAGATAAAATATTCTCCCATGCTGCTTTGAAAAAAAGCCCACCCCCACCCCAATTATCTTCCACACTGTATTTTTACCTTTTCAGCCTTGGAGTAGAGAGTATGTTTATGTCTCAAACTCCCCATATTTCCTACTGGTTCCACAGTAAATCTTTTCTGGGTTCAGATTTTGTTGCGCTACTCAGTATTGTCCGTAGTCTGAGGTTTCAAAATCTGGGTGGGAATCTGTGTTTGTGTTGTTGTATGTTCAGTGTGAGCATTGCAATGTTGTAAAGTCCAAAATTGGCACTATTAGTATTTCTTCTGTAATCCATTAGCTGTGAACATGTGGAAGCACAAGGAAGGTCATGCCACAATAGCCCAGCTTGTTTGCTGCCCTTAACAGTATCTCCTGGTGCTGTGGTGGGAGGCAGAGTGCTGATCTGAATGGGTTGTTGTGCCCAGATGGTCGTTGTAGGTCCCTTCCAACTGAAATATTGTACTCTGTTGGTCAGTCCTGTATGGCAGCTGTCAAGTCACCTGTCTGTATTGGTGCCAGATGTTGTCTCTTTGAATACTGGCCTTTTTAAATGTGCTTGTGCTTTTTAAGAATATTTGAAATACAGATTTTATAGAAAATGCCTACTCGTCCTTGGTAGGTCTTACAGTTTTGATCTCAAGTAAGTGACTCTGTGATCTGTGCTGTTTTTGGTTGTTTAAAAGTGTTCAAAAGTATTAAATCAAAACCACTTTTTTAACATTTTTTTAAAAGCATTGGGTTTTAGCTTATTGACATTTAAGTGGCTCAGGTCCTGGGTACTTGTTCACCACTTCCTTGCCTCCATAATATTGGAGTGTTTGAGTTTTAATGAATGTCTTGATTGAACATTTTCTTAATTTACAATGAAAATATATGGAGGCAGGCTTACCCAGTTGGAAATCATCAGCTCTGAGACTTTATGCTTGTTGGTCTTACCAAGTCAGAATTCCATCACTTTTGAAAAATGACGTTGTGCTGTGCTGTTTCTGTCACGGTGAATGGAATAATTTAAAACAAAGACCAGAGTCCAGTATGTGTTACAATTTTTGTCTATGTACCCAGGCATCTAATAGTGTAATCAGAAAAAATCTAATTACTATTTAGTGAAGGGAAGCTTAGCAGACTGGAATGAAATGTTGCTGGATCTTCTATTCTATTGATTTTTGTGATCTTACAGCTCCACAGTGAGTCAGTGGAAGCAGCCTGAAATATCATATGCTGAGAATATTTCCTCCCTCCCTTGCCTGCCTGCCTCTCAGTAAAATACGGAGGTGAGAGTAAAAACAAGCAAGCCAGCACTTTACTCATAGCACAAGGCCAGACTTCATCCTGAGATTCAGTTCCCATCTCTTCTGAATCTGGAATGTAAGAAAATAAAAACACTAGCTTTCCTCATAGCTAACATGCTAGCATATTTAGGTAATATGCTAAGATGTGCTGCTAGGAGGAAAATGAGCTTGGTCACAAAAGTGGGTGTAGGTCTAAACGGTGTAAAAAAATCAGAAGTGCAGTTCCAGTCATGTTAATAAGTAGGTACTTGGAAGATTTTTTTCTTTTGCTCGTTTTACTAAAGTATTAGTGGTTTTGCAAGACTGTTCTTCAATTTTAACTGAAAAGATTATAATTAATATAACTAATAATGACATACTCTATCCTTTATAAGTACAGACAGTGTGAATTACTTAGTGTCGCTTTTTATGACTGAGCTCCTAGTCATCAGCAAGGAATCTGACCAAAATATACAGTTCCAAATTAAAGGGCATATGAAAGCTTGCAATAGATTTAAGGTTACTTATACAACCTTGACTCGTCTGTACTGTGTAGATGCACAGTAACCATGGCAGTATTCTTATTTTCTTTATAGGATCTTTTGTTTTTTCCTTTATAAGCATAGCTTGTGTTCTGAAAATAAACACGTAGTGAACGAGGCTTATTTCCATAAGTTACTGGAAGAGCTAATAGAGGCAGGGAACTTCAGGAAGAGAGGAATGATCCTGGGAGTCAGGCTACCCTAGAGATCGTTTAGATTCTGATTTGCAAAATATTCTGAAATTCTATGTGGTAACTGAAGCCAATAACATCTTTTTCTTTTCTGGGTACTTAACATGCTAAAAATGCTACGCACTCTGAAAAGACTGTCTTAAAGCCTTGTGCATACCAGTATTAGATGGTACAATCCTGACATTAGTTTATGTGTCTCAGTTCTCAGTGAAAATAAGATTATTACCCCTGCTTTGCCCCATGGGCTGTTAGGAATGTAAATCTATTAACATTTGTAAAACACACTGCTAATTTAAGTGCAACGTAAAGCCTATGAAGAAATCAGTACTTCTGCATTCAAAAGAGCTAAGACTTTGCTGGAGTGTAGGAACTAGTGAATAAGCAGTACACAGTCCGTGTCTGCACTGCGGTCCAGAGCTATATTTGCAGTTTATGTAAGTTTGTCTTAATTGGTGTGAAGCTGATTAGTATAGGAACAGGGTTTTGGTACATGTACAGAAAAGAGTTCAGCCTGCATTACAAAACCTATGCAACTCTGTGGAAATTACTCATATGTGGGTTCAGGTCTTCCAAGATGTGGCTGCATGTTTAGTGCTAGCTCAAACAGATGTCTTTGACCTGCAGTTGTGATAAAGGATTTTGTAAGGCAGCATTTTTTACCTGTTTATCAGATTATGTCCATTTGGTACAGTAAAACTGGACTGCCTTAGGGGAAGATCGTGCGAACTTGAGAGCTTTGTCCTAATGTATGACCCAAAGGAGCAATGAACGGTTTCATGGGGAGCCTGGGTTGGATATTTTCTGATTTTGGGGAGGCTGAATCTGCAGTGGCCTGCTAAAACAGTGTTTAGAAGCAAACTAGTTTCTCGTTACCCATTTCCCACAAATGCAGTGCCTGAAAGCTGTTATTTTTCTGGACTCTGTGGATAGTGAACACCGGGAACAAAATGCTGCAGTTCCCCAGGAGTGGAACAGTATAGGTGGCAGTTCTTGTTTGGAGATACAGTAAGTTATACTTATTTAATTAAATACGTGAATTGGCCTTTAATATCTGTTTTAGATGCTTTTATGTGTGTACTCATAACTCCACTTTAAGTTAGGGAGGTACGTTTTGCAGGTGGAAACTGCAGGAGGACAGTTCTGGGCCAGTCATAGATGAGTTTTCAAAACAGTGCTCTGGTCCTGCTTTCAGATTGTTTTGAGGATGTGTGTGTACGTGGTTAGTCTCAAGGTTAAGTCATTTCAAGGTTTAGACGTTAATATTTGCTCTTTATCACACTGGAGGTTTTTCTTTTGGTATGTGTCTCAGGAATCTTTTTCTGCTTTCAGATGTGGTGAGAAGCCTGCATTTTCCCCTGTGCTGTATATAGTGCCTTAAAAGATGGGGTTTGGAGGTGACCTGAAGTATTCTCATGATGCTTTATTAAAACTACAAGACTGGGAACTACGACTGCTGGAAACGGTGAAGAAATTTATGGTAATGCGAGTAAAAAGCGATAAGGAGTATGCCTCAACTTTACAGAATCTTTGTAATCAAGTAGATAAAGAGAGCACGTGTCAATTGGATTATATCAGCAATGTGTCCAAGGTAAGACTGAAGTATTTTGAATTTGGAATATTCTTGCAAGTAGCAGCACTGGATTTATTTTTGTTTTAGTTTGAGTTGGATTCCTGTTGATTCAGCTTCTTGAGAGTTATTGTTGCCGAAGAGTAAAATAGGCTCCCTTTAGTTCCTCAGTGGACAATGTAGAAGTTGAGCTCCAGTCTTGCTTTGAAAATAATAACTGAACTAGAATCAATCCTGAATTCTAAAATTCAGTATTTTAGGTTCCTGGGTTGAGCCTGCTGCTTTGTTTAGTGTTTTGAAAATAGTGTATGCTCTAGTAAGCTTTTCTTTTAAGACAGTTAAATAGGAACTATTGTTCATGTTATATAGAATTTGTGACAGAAATAGAAAAATGCCAGGAAACCAAGGCAAAGCCTAGCATTCCAGCTGTTATTCGCACTGCAGTGTGTGTTGTAAAAACAAAACATTAATTCAGGATGTTTCTCATAATTGTGAAGTTATTTTGTATCCAATTTAAAATAATTGTGTTGACTTTTTATAAAGGTGAGGCTGTCCTTCCCCCAGATTATTAATTTTCAGATTTAGAGTAAGTCCAGTGTGAGTACCGATGAAGCAGACTTCCCTATTTCACCTGTTTGTAAGCTTCATTCCTGACTTGAATCCCTTCCTGACTACAGAAAATTGTTCTGTTTTAATGGCTTATCAAATTCTTGGGCCTTCTGCTGTAGCAGTGATTACACGTTCCCTTCAGTTTGGCATGAATCCTGATCTCCCCTCTGCAGGAAAACACCCTTTTTAGGTCAAGCTAGATTTTAGACAAAGAAGTTTTTGTGTAGTGGGCTTATGGGGTGGCTGTTTGAATACTAGCTATGGCATAGCATTAGGAATGTGATGGCATCTTGTGCAGCTGTCAGTATTTAAACTGCACTAAAGTGGCAGCATGTATGACTTGAAAGCTGTGGGCTATAGCTATCAGGCTTCAGCTGCCCCACATTCTGGTGATTTTGGTAAATAAACATTAAGACATTGTCATTAGCCTAGGATTGGCAGAAGTCAGGTATTTTCTTCAAGCTTTCTACTGTTGGATCCCAGAGTTTTGCATAGAATTTTTGGTGATGTGACTAATAATTCTTGCTTCTGCTGCCTCACTAGAATTGCTCTTACATGCTAGCTAAACTGGTTTGCAGTTTTTTTAGGCAATGAAACAGCGCCTTAGGCCTAGAACAGTAAAGGAGCATTGGCATCAGAACCTTCATGTAGCTGGCTCAATCTAGAGCAGTTCATGTCAGTGATGGCCACTTCCTGTGAGCAAATACATTTTAAAAAGCTGAAGAACTGACTGGAACCATATTCTTTTTGGGCTGAAGATAGGCACGTGTGTCACAATTTGAAATCTTGTTTTGGACACAGGCAGTCAAATGGTTCTTTCAGGATTATTTTTGTTCTTCCCTTCCCCCCCCCCCCCTTTTAAGGAGGTGCCATTTTTCTGTCAAGCCATATCTGTGGCCTCTACATCTTAATATAACAGCAAAAATATTGAGATGCTACTGACAGATCTTTTGTGTAGGCTTATCTTGAAATATCACTGTCACGATTTTAAAGTTGAGTAGTGACACATTGTCTTATTGGTTTTAGCAGTTAAAATGTCTGAATTACTGATTAATTTACTCACCTCATTCTAATTTACTTTACTATTTTATAATGCTTTTTCCTCTCTGCCTGAAATTTTACCGAATCAAAGTATGACCCAAATATTACAGGACATAAAACTGGTATCCTACATCTCCTGAGACTTAAAATACCTGTATATTAAATTTTTGGTACTATGTGGCATCAAAACCAAATACCAAGCTGTATAATCTTTTATGTTTGGTTTTTAGGGTTTTTTTTGGTTTGTTTTTTTTTTTTTTAGTGTACAGGAAGAGTGAGCACCTTGAGAGAAATGGTATTTGGAGAAACCTGTCCTATATTTTTTTCATGCAGAGGCAGCAAACTTGCTGGAAGGTGTAGCGGCAGCACTGCTAATGCTGGAAAAGCAGTATTTTAAATTGTTTCTCAACAGCTCTTCTGTGTGTGTATATGTCTAAAAAATACTGTTAAGCCAAGCAATGTTATATTTTACTGCATTTGGTGGATTATGGTTATTTTCTGTGAAAGAGAATGCTTTGTCTTCTCTGTTATCCCCACCCAGATGCTTTTCGGTCCCATGCAAATCTCAATTTTTCAAGCCTGTCATCAAGTATAGCTTTTCACTTCAGCTTTCCCTATTTGAAAACAATGAAATATAATCATACAAAACACAGAAATCCTGCTTAACCGATGTTTACTCAGTGTGGAAAGAGGGATGTAAAGAATGAAAAAACGTGCAGCTGATTTTTTTAAATGGAAAGGGAAGTTTTCACTATGTTTCTAGCTTATTTAGGTTCATCTGGTGAATTGTAAGCTTAAATATGTCTTCAGAGTACTTGTCCTGTTGATAAATATTTTGCTGTGATTTTCCGGGTTGATTGAAGCAGTACTTGTCTCATCAGTAATAAATCAACCTTAAAAAAATGGTGAACTCTGACTACATTTTCACCTCTGAGAGCACTCTAATAAACTCTTCTATAAGCACAAGACCCACTATTCTCAGACAGTTTAGTGCTGGTTTTATCCTATGCAGCTTTGCAATATGGCTTCTGATGTCATTTGAAAAGTGTTCTGTAATGGAGAGGTGCAACAGTTTTCAGCCATAGCTGGGAAGCTTTAGGCCATGACCTTTTACAGCAGCACACTTTAAGCAGCCTGAGATAGTTCTATGCTAGTCTGCGGGATGTTCACAAGCTAAAGTCAGATGTGGTTTAATATATACATGAGTTAACTGTCTTTTGTTTCCCTCTGTATCTAGTTTGTGTTGCAGCATTGTCATGTAGAGATGGAAATATTATGTAAATATGTTTATACATAGATGTAGGGAAACCCCAAAGCTACCAAAAAAGAAGTATTTTTCTGTGTTTTAATAATCTAAGGTGGATTTCTGTCTTTAATAACAGTGTGATAAATGCTGGTAAAACTAACATACTAGCTGCCTTCAATACCTGATAATTCTAATTTTTAGATACAGGATAGCATTCAATGTCAGGGAGATATCTTTAAGGAATCCAATACTGTTCCCATCAACAAAGCATGACAGGGATCTTTAAGGTAACAAATGCTTTTACTTGAACAGAAATTTAATTTCATGTTTGTATCTGTGGTGCATTGGAATTATCTGTTCACCTTACAGTTCTTAACCAAAATTCAAAGCCACACACAGCACATTAAGCTGTCCTGAAAACTGACTGACAAAATGGCCAAGGAAATTATTAATGTAAGGGTACAGAAAGATTTTGGGTTACTATGACAGATGAGTAACTGCTTGTGTCTTAACCTGTTAGCAATTTATGCCTTGATACTGGTGGCCTGACTGATGCTGTCAGTTATGTGAAGCAGCTGACGAATGATAGCCTCTTAAAGTAAGAGTAACCATTCAAATGCATATTACTATGAGGTTTTTAGACAAGGACAGAGAAGTCAGCTTGAACAGAGTAACTGTGGCTGGGAAACAGAACAAATGCTTGTCAGTGGTGTTGGGGATGTATATCAGAAAAGGCTGTAAAGCTTTCATCCGTGTTCAGAAGTGCAGGACAGTGCTGAAGGATGAGCATACAATACTGTATTTTTGTCTCTGATGCTTTATGATTTTATGAATAAGTTTGAGGTAGATTTTGCTGTAGCGGGACGAATGTTATTTTGGAAGATCTCAAGTGCATTTGTGTAAGTTTAAAATTTGGGTTTTTGCTGATTTGTTTTAAACAGTGGTGCATGTTTTCCCACAGTTTGTGTTCATCATTTGGTTATTTGTAAGGCAGAGTAAGAATGGCCTTTCCTGTTCTGTGTTTTTTTTTTTATAGTCTTGGTTGCTCGTGGTACAGCAAACAGAACAGCTGAGCAAAATAATGAAGACACATGCAGAAGATCTTAATTCCGGGCCTTTGCATAGGCTTACAATGATGATCAAAGATAAGCAGCAAGTTAAGAAGAGTTTCGTAGGTGTTCATCAACAAATAGAAGCAGAGATGTACAAGGTATTTTATTCAACTGTGCTTTAGAAATTTATTACAGTTTAATATGTTTAAAAACAATATGTTGAGAGTGGATTTTTTTTAGTTCCTCTGGTTTTGTTTGTTCTATGGTAAAAGTAGTGACTTGTGATATGTAGAATGCCTAGTTCAAATGTTAGTTACTTCCTCCACATTTTTTCTCCCTGGCTAGCTGACAAGGCAGAGATGGAAAACTCTCATATATAAATTTCTATGGACAGATAGCACTAGAAATGCTCTTATTCCAGTAGAGGATGAATGTGTATGACGCTTCTCTACTCCATCTCTTTTCCTGTTCTCATTCCACTCATCATCCCTGGGACCACAGCACTGAAAACTTTTGTTAATGAATGCTCTTGACCAGGGGTCCTCAAACTACGGCCAGCGGGCCGGATACAGCCCGCCAGGGTCCTCAATCCGGCCCCCGGTATTTACAGACCCCCCCGCCCCCCCCCACTGGCGGTTGGGAGGGGGAAACCAAGCAGCCGCAGATGGCTGCCTGCCACTGCATCCGCGCCGGCCCCTGGTTAAACAGTGTGAGGACCCCTGCTCTTGACAGTTCACGCTCTTGGATGGGGACAGGATTCTAGTCCCTGTTCTAAAATATAAATCAAGTGTAAACCAAACATTAAGGCTGCAGATGGAGCTCTTCAGGGCTTTTTCTATTAATGTCAGTTGTCCTGCTTATTTTGAAAGTAAAGCTTAACTAGTCAGTAAAGCTGACAGAAATCACAGTTTCATTTAGGTGCTCTGGGGAGGTTTAAGGGTGAATGTCAAAAATCAGATTGATAGTTTGAAAGGTCTGCTGAGAGGAGGAAAAGCACTGTTTCTTCTTTCCTCCAGCAGAGAATTTGAGATTTGGAGTAGTGTAATTAAAATGTAACACCTGAGTACTACAGTGCAAATGTCATGGACAGATGAGTAAAAGATTCTTGGGCTGGTTGTGAGAAGAACTTTAAACTAGAACTAAACATATATTAAGTTAAATGTTGGCTGTAATAGGAATGCTTCTGTAATTTTCTAGGGTCTTGGTATCTTTCCCAGGTATTGACTGTGGGGAGTACATACTTTTTGATGCATGGTCAGTAGGCTGTCATAACATTTCCAGGCCAGATAATCACTTAGAACCACTTACAGATTGGTGCATCTGAAAATGGTCAGGGTGGAGGAAAAGGAAAAACTGGTAGCGTATGTAAGGAATAATAGAGATTAAATATAGAGAGAATTGGAGAAATGGATAAAGAAAGAAAGAAACACAAGAAAGAGGCTGGATGAAATGAGACTGCTGGAAGTTCAGGTATACTTTTAAAAGAGATTGTGTAAAACATTTTTTTTCTGGTAATAAGTTAACTCTAATAAAATCTGTAATTAATCTGTCTTCTAAAATAAGGCTTTTCAAAAAAATACAGTGCATATTGAGCAGTCCCCAAAGGTTCGGTTACAAATCATATTGATTTTAATTAACTGTAGGCGGCATGGCCATGCAAATATTATGCATCCTGATGGATAAGCTTGCATTGTTGGTTGTTGTTGTTCCCCCCTTCCTGATTTTCCTAAGAAGCATTTGAATAGCGTTCTGGTTAGATATGATATGTTCTTTCATTGTTAGCTGACATTGTTTGTTCAGAGGTTTTATGTAACTGGAGCACTTAGAGAATGGTTCCCAGAAATTCAAAATACTTGTCATGTTCCGTGGTATTATTTCGGTTTTGTTACACACAGAAGCAAAATACCTATTATTTCCCAAGACATTGTCCAGACCTTATGGAGGTTAGTGTCTGTGCCGTTCATACCTTTATGATATGCCGGTAAAAAAAAGTGTTTTAGATGAAATGCGTATGTATCATCCGTTCTTATTCTAAACACCCCTATGGTGAGGAGTCTTTTTGGTAAAATTCTTAAGAACGGTGAAATACCATATCTTTTACACAAATGTACTGGAACTCATATTTATTCCAATTGCTATTAAGATATTGGGTATTTTTTCTGTCATGGGATTTGAGGAAAAAAAAGTAGAGTACTATGCCAGTTACATGGGCAAAACTTTCTGACAGAAAAAAATGGGTTTGAGGGAATCCTTGAACATCTTAGCTCCTTAGGTGTTATTTGGGGACAGGGGTGCTCTTGGTTTTGTTTTTGTCTGTTGGAAGAACAGTGTCTATGAATCAGTAAAATGTATTTTGCAGTTCCCGCAAAGGTTTCTTAATATTAATTGCCTATCTTTTATTTTCCATTTTCTGTAAGAGAAGCAGTTCCTTGTTACTTATATCTTAATTATGTTCACTACTTTCTAATTTCATCTTTTTCTCAACTTCTTGCTATGTCTTTATAAGTTTGTCATATTTTTTCCTTCCTCACCTCTCTTGGTCTATAATAGCAAGAATTGTGAGTATAATTTAAAGCATGAAGAAATATGAGGTAAGAGTATGGGATTGATGTGGAGAAAAGTTCCTGCCTTTAAATTAAATCTCTGCACAGTTGGACCAGAAATAGAAACTGTAGATAGCACCTTGTTGGCTCTTCGAGGAATCCCATTAAGTTTCCAGATGTTTTTCTTGTGGGTCAAAGTAGTGGTGTCTGGGCCTTGCCTCACGAAAAAAGGGAGAATTTTGAACTGCAGCCTTCTTCATGACAGTGCAAGAGGAACAGTTTTTCTCTAGAACAGACTTCCTTTTCTGCACATTCATTGAGGGCAGCACTTCCACTAAATTAAGTTTATTTATTATCTGCAACCATTTCCTTTATGAGTGTTATTTTTCTTTTTGTTGGAGTTTTTTGCTTTTCTTTAATATATATACCACCCTTTTGGTATTGTAGTGACTGGTTTGTTCTTGGGTTTTGCTTGCAAATTCATGACTTGTACTTATTTCTGAACAGCGTGCTAATTCTATCACACAGTGAATGAAAGTTGGGTATAGAAGAGACAACTTTATTTAAACTTTTTGACCAAAAAAGTGAAGTTGCTTCCACTGTAAAAAGATTTTTCAGTGCTGTGTTCCACTGTAGCTTGGGGTTTTTTTGTTTGTTTGTTGGCCTGGTGGTTGTTTTTTTTACTTTGTTGTCTTTGCCTTTTCAGGGATTTAAATCTTAAAACAGCTGGATTGGTTCATGCACAGTTGCTGTTTCTAAGCCATTTTGTATGAACTGTAATATCCAAAAATTCTTCTGTCTTGCCTTTTATTTTTTTAAAAGATGCTAAAGAGTTTCCTTCCTATGCATAGAACATTCTCATCTAGTATGATTCATTAAGCATATTTTTGGTGTGGTTTTTTTCCCCCCCTTGTCATTGGAGTGGAATACTGTTTATAATTAGCTGGATTTCCTAAACATTGTTCATTACACTGATGTGGATGAAGATTGCCGTTTCAGGCCTCTTTATTTCATTCCGTGCATTTATTGATTTTGATTGTGTTACACTGTGTAATATCTTGTTAATAATACCCTATTTAGATCCACCATCCCTATTAAGCCAATGGAAAGTGGTAACATCCTTATTTTGGAAAATAAAACCTGTTAATTCTTTTTCACTAATGCTATGAGGTTTTTTATATGTTGAGGATAAATATTTTCAATACTTTCTATATTTCTGTTTTCTTAAAGGTCACAAAGACAGAACTAGAGAAACTAAAATCTAGCTATAGACAACTAATAAAAGAAGTAAATTCTGCCAAAGAAAAATATAAAGAAGCTGTGGCTAAAGGTATGACTGACTTGTGTTAATTTCATCTGTTTATTAGTGCCTTTTTCAAACCTGCTAAAACTCTTACAGTGAAACAGGATGATGTTTTTACTTTGAGCAACTTGATTGCAATATAAAAGCTCATTTAGTATCTTAAGTGACAGGCTCATTGTCATCATGTGTGGTGGTGCCATGAATTTGGTTGTACTCTTTCTAAAAATCATAAAATAAAGGATAGTCTTTATTTTAATGTAAATGGTAATCATTTTAAGTTCTTGTATTTGAAATGTAAGATTGTTCAAATGAACTGTTAGTAGTAGTAAGTGGGTTGCAACTCTGTCTCATCTACATTGTAGCTGCAGCTTACTTGCATCCTGTGACCTATTATGGTTGATGCAGTGGCATCAGCATCAGTTCCTGACAGTTAGTATAACAGATCTGACCTTTGTCAACCTTAAGCAAAACAGGTAAAGAATTCATTTGCAAACTGAGATATTTTAAAGATTTTTGTGGAATGGTGTGTCCAAACTGCATGGATTTTGATTCATGTTGAATTGTGCTAATGATTAGATAAAGGTTAGCTTTTGTTCTATGATGTATTGAAATACCATTAATAATTGTTCTTCTGTGCCTTTCTGAGATTTTTTTCTTTCTTTAGTGAAAATTAATTGGATTGCATTTTATAAATATAATTCCAAAATCTATCTTTAAAGTTTTTGTGTGACTGCCTTGTCCTGATTTCATCTGGGATAGAGTTAATTTTCTTCTTAGTAGCTGGTACAGTTCTGTGGTTTGGGTTTAGTATGAAAGTAATGCTATTAACACACATGTTTAGTAGTTGCTAGGTAGTGCTTATGCCAAGTCAAAGACTTTTCAGTTTCCTGTCCTCTGCCAGTGAGGAGGTGCACAGGAAGCTGGGAGGGAGCAGAGCCAGGACAGCTGGCCCAAACTAGTCAAAGAGATATTCCGAAACATAAGGCATCATGCTCAGTATATAAACCAGGGGAGGCTGGCCGAGGGGCCAGCAGTCACTGCTGAGGAACTGGCTGGGCATCGGTCAGTGGGTGGTGAGCACTTGTACTGGGCATCACTCGAGTTTGTTTTCCCATGGGTTTTATTCCTCTCTCCCTCTCTTTTTTGTTGTTGTTATTATGATGATGATTATTTTGATTTTATTTCAATTATAAAACTTTATTTCAACCACTAGGGTTTTACCTTTCTGTGATTCTCCTTCCCATCCCACTGCAGGGGGGAGTGAGCGAGTGAGCAGCTACCTGGTACTTAATTGCTGGCTGGGGTTTGTCACGATGGAGGGAAGACACAGTCACTCAATATGAGTGATCAGCAGACTTCGTTTATTGTCCCTTACAGTCACCTTTTATGCCTTGTTATAATTAGCTCATACATATTACAAAAGTTAAGCTCATTATTGGTTAGTTGCCTAAATATCAAGCCCGCCCCTAGTTTCTCTTCTGTAGTTATCTGTTCCCACCTGCAACGTTCTTTTCCCACCGAAATCTTCCTGTTACTGTGTAACAAGAACAGCCAAAGACAGTGTATTTTTGCTTTACTTCAGATAAGCTGAGAGCGATGTGCATTTTTGTCCAGCCAGCTGGACTATGTCTATGTGACCCTTTTCAGCTAGCCAGTTATCCACAGGGGTTAAACCACAACGCTGCCTAAAATGGCAGTTACTGTCCTACTGTAATTCACAGTGCAATATAGTAGCTATCAGTGCTGAGAGAAAAATTGTTTCTCTCCAAATTTGTCTAAAATTTGGAGCCCAAGCTGATATGTGAATACAGCCACAAAACAGCATATTATGCTTAGCATTGTTTAGCTTCAGCTTTTTGCATCTTTTACTGATGTTCGTACTCACTTAAAAATGTGAATATATACTCAGTTGGTCATTTTGTCCAGTTCCCTAGCAGTTTTTCTATATATAACTTTAATTTGGTTACTTGGTTTATTCCCAAGTAACTACTTAATGTGGGAACATACAGTGTAGAGCACAGAAAATATAATAGGGTGCTGTGATCTTAGCAAGTTCTTTTTATCCCGTCTTCCTGTTACAGCTGTGGTCGTTCTCCATTCCTGAAGCACCAAATTTCCCTGTTGAAATCAAAGAGTGTTTTGGCTGTCAGCAGCTGTGATTTGATGTGGTTCTGATTAACTGCATTAATATTTCTTCAGAAAACACAAGCTGTTTTTAGGACACTTCTTTCTGCTGTGATTTTCCTTGACCTTCTCTTACAGACTTCCGTTTGGTATTTGTCTTACTACAATTTGTACTTAATTGCACTTTCCCTAACATCTTAGTGTGTACCTATTTTAATGAACGCTGACCTCTAGAAAAATGTTGCAGGTTTTTCTCCCGAAAATTGCAAAATTGCTTCTCCCTTGTCACACCCTGGGCCATGTTCTTGTTTACAGGTATTTGTGTAGTTGGTGAACTACTACAGTTGTATATCAGCTGTAGGTCAGCTGAGCTATTTGAAGTTTTTAAAGCCATGGTGTTTTCATAGGGTTCCTGAGCTCTCAAACTGTCAGACTAGTTTGTGAAGTGAACAAGTTAGGCAGGTCTTAAAATTGTAATGTTTCATTATTTCGGCATTATTTCAGTAACTTAAAATCTTTGGACACCAGCTCCTGCAATAAACGTTTTAAAAGATCCAGTCCTGGTCCACTTCTGTAGGATGCTGTTCTCAACAAAGTTACTCTGGCAAACCAAGTCTCCGTGATAGTGCCTGGTCCTGTGTTTCTGGAGCTGGAGACAGCTGCTCTTTAGGAAATATTGCTTTGCCTTTGCCCATGGGCTTGTGCATGCTGAATTACCTGTAAATTTTGCAGTACTCATACAAGTTCGTCAGCATGGAAAGAATGGAAATCACACAAAGGAGTGGCTTACAAATTTCTCTGTTTTGCCAGTGTAGTGATTTTGAAATTTAGTGACTTTTTTGTTTTCTTTTTTTTTGGGATAGCAAAGCCATCTTCTGTTGAGTTAGTAAGTTTAGTAGAGCTGCTAGTGAGAGACATACAAGTGGTTCTCTAGTTTAGGAAGAGAATTATTGCCCTGTTTTCTGGTTGAGTTATTAAAAGTAGTATTAAATTCTAGGCTAAACACACAGTAGAGGATATTAATTGAAAAGGGTAAAGTCTGGCAAAGTTACAAACAGTAGAAAATGATCAGCTGCAGTAGTAGTTGAGTTGGTTTTACGTTTTCGTGCAGTCACAAAGTATTCTCAGATACACTTGAATTACTGTGTTGTATATTCTACCAGCTAACAAAATGGTCACTTTGAATTAACATGTTGATGCCCTAATGCAGGTCACAGCTGTTTTCACTTTTTGCTGAAAACACTAAGAGGACCTGTGGAAAGAGTTACAAGAATAAGGGGTTAAACGCTGAATAATGATACTGGTTAGCTACAGATTTTGTTTGTGTTAGGCAATGGGTAGGCAGTTAGTGGGAATTTTGTAGTTCCGTGGTGAGGAAAGGGGAACTGTTTTCTGAAGGATGCAGGCCTTCATTATGGAAGGCTTTGTGCTCTCCAGATTTGGAGAAAGATGAAAGTGTCTGAAATGCTGGCTCAGGAACTGTTCTGGGGGACCCTCTGCTAGCACTGCTTCTGCTTGGGCATCAGGGAAGCAGTGGGGCAGATGTGTTGCAGAGCGTGTGCCACTGAGCCTTGGCTGCCACTTGGTCCTTGGGCTGGATTGCACTGCCTGTTGTGGCTGCCAGTGTCTGTATGCTGTCTCAATAACAAGTGGCTGAGGTATCTTGTTTGTTCTAAGCTTTATCCCATTTAGTTATGTGTTACCGCTCCTGTCTGGACCAGTGATTTCCATGGGAATCACAAATGCAGCCTAGTTAGTTGTTCCTGGGCATGGAGACCCCAGGTGTCAGGCAGTCTGGTTGGTGTTACTCAGCTGGTTGATAAGTTTTTTGCCTCTTTTCCAGACCTTAATTCTTCATGTTTTTTTAATGTATGGTGAGAGAAAGTAAGCTGAGAAGGGGGTAAAGTCAGCAAGCTGAACTAGTTCAATACCTCTCTAATGAGGCATACTTAAGCAACTGGGACTATGAACATTGATTCCAATAGTGTTCTGGATTAGGAAGCTTTGTACAAGAGTCCCCCCAAACCAGTATGTACTGGGAATGCACAGCATGCTCCTTTGCAAAATTGGGGCATTAGAGCATGTTGGGGTCATTGGAGCAAAATGTAAGATAAAAACTTACTGGATTGTTTTTCCATAATGAAATGGACAGCTCTCTGAAATCTTTTGGGTGTGTGATACTGAGAAAAAAATGGTGTAAACTTCTTAGAACAGCAGTCCAATATAACACACAGATTGTGTACAACTCTGGGCTTACAGTGCTGAGTAGCAAGGTAAATAGACTGTGGCATGTTGATGTTGCTGCTTAGGAAAACACATTAAAAAAACAGTTATGTCAAATGATAGAGACATTGTTTGGCTCAAGAAGAAGTCACAAAGCTTTTTAAGTTTCATAAATAATGAGTAAAGTGGATACTGTAGAAAAAAAGGGAAAATGGTAGAGTGGAAACTGTAGAACAGTTGGAGACACCAAGCGTAATATCTTATTACAATTTTATTCTCATTTGATTGGATCAGTAACAGCTTCCACTTAAGTTTGCTATTTCCACAATTATTTTTGTTTCTGCAGTTTGGCATCTTTAAATGTACTTCAGAATATTTGTTTTGAATGTTTTCATCTTTCATTTTCTTATTAAACACTACTTACTGCTATATAAAAATTAAGTCAAGAAATGACTACATGAAATCATAAACAATAATTTTCTCTTTGCCTTATATTAAAAAAAATATTCTAAAGCATTCATTCTTAACAATTTAGTCTATTTTTGTAGCTGATCTTGGTGTTAGATGTTTAAGTGTGAAATAGTTGCTCTTATAACAGTTAATATTGCAAGATGGGATAGAGCCAGTGTTTGGGAGGTTCATACTGGATTTTAATACAATGTAATCTTTAGCAAAAATTACGGTTTTCATGTAAATACATCTGTTACAGGTGTTTATTGTGTTCTTGTTACTAGTTAATTACTGATTGAATGTAGAAACTATGTTGCAACATTTTTATGTGACAGAATGGATCTGCAGTAAATGCTACAGGAAAACTATATTGATTCTAAGTATTTAATGTCATAATCTCATTTTCTGCTGCTACAGCAGCAGCAAAGAATATTGTACCACGGTTCCCTAGGTTGCTTTGTATTCCCTGACAACACTGTGATTTAGAGATTAGAAATATTACGAGTACACCTAGAATATTATACAGCATTGCATCTGCTGGAGGAACATTTTCCTATCCCTGCGACTCTTGCGATTTAGTACTTCAGAACTGGTGTCTTCTGTGGTATATACTGAAGTTGCATGACAGGATAAGCTGTATCTATGATAAATAGGGAAGCTGTTGAAAAAGCTTTTGCTAAATGAAATTATTCTTCTACTATTCTTCGTAATAGCTGTGTGGCCAGAAAATACTTTTATTAGATGGCTGGTGCGTTCATTCTGAGATGCCTGTAAAATTGTGATTATACTACTACATTTCCTGGAAGCATGTGTCACCTTCAGTTGTTGCTGAGATTAGGGAGACTCCTAGTAGGGTATTTGTTGAGTTTATTTTTGACTGTAACTCTCACATTCTTAAGGCAAAACAAGTAACACTGGCCGAACTGATTTGTCCTATTCACAAACATCAGCAGGCTGGATGGGATTCAGATTGATAACCTGCTGTAAGCATTTCAACTCATAGACACTACCAATGCTGTTTGCAAGGGCTAGGAGTTGTTTTTTCTGTTTACAATAAAGCTTCTAGAGCAGAAAATGTGGGGAGTGCAGAGTCAAGAGATCTTGGAGACTTCTTCTGGATGTGGGACCAGCTTAGGTATATTGTTTCCACTCAACATGGTCATGCAACCCCAAGGTGTGCTCTCCTCAGTCCTCACACACCAGCACTTATAGGTCTGAAAGAATTTACTAGGGGTGCTTATTAGCTCAAGCATGTGACAAAAGTTCAAAAGATAGCACTTTAATTTTTACTATTTTTATACTATGTTATTTGTTCATCTTAACGTTAAGCAGATACTTTATTGAAGTAATTCTTAACTCAAGTTTAGGTCTGGTATTCTGCAAATTTGAACTCTGTAAGTATATACATATAGTTTTTTCTCATGAGACAACTATTTGTTATTTGCAGTCATTAATTTGTTAAATAAGGTTTGGCAAAAAACTTCTTACACCTTTCTCAGGAATGAGTGGAGAAGAGAGTGGGTGATTTTATTTGTTGAAGAAATGCAAGACATAAAGGGAAAAAAGACCTTGGAGATTAAAAGCCAAGATCCTACCTTCTCTCTTATCTTTGTGGTTTTGGTCTTGTGAAACCCAAGTCATTTAAGACCACTGCATTTGCATCTCTTTATTTGGAGAGTGATGATAAGGCTGGTCACTTGCTAATTTCCAAGTTTGCTTCCTGAGACAGAGCTACCAGTTAAAGCTGTCCTAGTTTAGTTGCAGCAGTTTGCATAAACTACATTGTAGATTGGTATAAATTATTTTTAAAGTCTTCTGATTTCTGGGCACAAGTGTAAACTGGGAGAGGGGTGCCTGGAGAGCATCCCTGCAGGGAGGGCGCTGGCGGTGCTGGTGGGCAGCAGGCTCAGCGTGGGTCAGCAGTGAGCCCTGGCAGCCAGGAGGGCAGCCCGCACCCTGGGGTGCCCCCAGCACAGCACGGCCAGCCGGGCAGGAGAGGGGATTGTCCCGCTGTGTCCGGCGCTGCTGCGGCCTCACCTGGAGCACTGTGTGCAGGGCTGGGCCCCACCATGTAAGAAGGGCGTGAGGGTCCTTGAATGTGCCCAGAGAGGGGAAACGTCGCTGGGGGGAGGGCTGGAAGGCATGTCCTGTGAGGAGCGGCTGAGGGCTTTGGGGTGGTCTGGTTTGGAGACCAGGAGGCTGAGGGGCCACCCCGTTGCTCTCTGCAGCTGCCTGGGGAGGGGAAGGGGAGAAGGAGGTGCTGAGCTCTTCCCCCCCGGGACCCAGTGACAGGTCACCTGGGAAGGGCTCAAAGCTGTGCCAGGGGAGGTTCACACTGGACATGAGGAAAAGAGGGTGGTCAAGCACTGGAAGAGGCTTCCTGGAGAGGTGGTGGATGCCCCCATGCCTGTCAGTGTTTGAGAGGCGTTTGGACAATGCCCTGAGTAACATGATTTAACTTCTTAGTCAGCCCTGAATTGTTCAGGCAGTTGGACTGGGTGGTTGTTGTACGCCCCTTCCAAATGAAATAGTCTGTTCTATTCTGGTCTCGGGGAAATGAAGCCATGCTCAGCACAGGAAACATTACACTTCAGAAGTCATGTCACTGGATGAAAGTTGTGTCAGTAGTGGTTTATATAAGAACTTTCATATGAGGAAATAACTTTAATAATCACCTATGCTATTTAGACATACCTAACATTATATGTAATACTTACTGAGTTTAAGCAGATAACTTGGGTCAGGAAGCTCCCAAAATTAATTAAATTCGTAATAGAGAATAATCAATTATAAAGCAAGTTCTTTGAGCTTTGTTTTTCCTATTCAATGATGAAGGCTTGGGAAATAGAACAAACAATGAGGAAATGCTCAGTAGAAAAAATGGAGAATTTAGAGGGTTGCCTGCAAAAGCAGGAGGCAATAAATTTTTGTCCGGAATTCACTGTAAATTGTTTAACATTCTTCAGTATTGTGAATCAGTTACCCTGAATATATGTAGATACATTGGCTTGATACATCACTGCAAGGGTAGTCTTTTTTTTCTGTCATATGTAGGTTTTAAAATTATTTGCTTTAATTTAAGACGTGCTTAGTCCTTACCAAAATTCACTTAAGAGAAAGATCATGCTGTTGTCCCACTAGTATTCAAACCACTTATCAATCTGTGTAAATAGATTTAAGTCAAACTTTATGATTCTCCAATGTAATAGTATTTTATTGCTTTAAAAAAATTGTTAGAGGAAGACCTATTTGAAAGACTTAGTCATCTTATTCCAGAGTATAATGAATATGTTCAGTACAATAATGGAAACAAATAATATAAAGGAATACTCTTTTCCAGGCACAATGGAATAGTGCTCTGTGAAAATTTGTGTCTCCAGAGTTGAAATAAATAAGGAAGTGACTTTATGGGAGGTTTGTTACTGATAAACAAATGTGGAGACAGCAAGATACTCAGAAATTACCTCAGTTACTGAAAATGCTGAAAAATACATAGATGAAAAGATGAATGCAGTTCTGGGAAATTGTTTGAAAAACTGCTATCATGAACATTGTGAAATGTCTGATAGATCACTATGTGCATTGACAGCTTTATACTGTAGTGCTGTTATTTACAAAAATAAAAGATTCTAAAGCAAACCAAGGGTGAAATGTTTTTTCTGTCTGAAACATTACTATACACTGATGATTTGCATGTTTTCTCAGAGGAGGATTGTTACTTCACTCAAAAAAAAAAAAGGCAAAAGCCATGATGCTTTCCCTCCCTTCCCCCCCCCCCCTTTTTTTAAATTTTTTTTTCATTTTAAACTTTTCTGAAATCAAATGCTATGGTACTCTAGTGAGGTTATAATACAGAGAGTTCCAACAACTCTGAAATGAAGCTTCTTGGCTTTTCCTGGGACCTTCGCTATCCTGTCTTTAATCCTAATGTATAAACTGTTAGTTGGCTCCTCCTCCGTCTCCAGGCAGAGCTCCATGTGCTCCAGCTGCTGTCTCACATAAAGGGCAACTCCTTCTCCTTGTCTGCCTGGCTTGTCTTTCCCCAAGAGCCTGTATCTCTTCATTGCAGTCATGGGAATCATCCCACCACACCTCTGTGATCCTGACAAGATTGTAGCCCTGCAACAGCACACAGATCTCTTAGCTCATCATGTTTATTCTGTGCTGCATGCAGTAGTATACAAGAACTTAAGCATGGCACCCCAGCATGTTGAGTTTCTGGAGAAAATCTGGGGAGATTTTTCCACAGTGATGCCTTGGAGTGATGCCAAGGAGGAACCTCCTTGCCTGTGTGCAGGTGCTGGAGGTGACCCCATCCAAGCCTCATTTATTTTACTTTGTGACACCTTCCTATCACATCACACCATGCCTTTTGATCAGCAGTCTCACCCATTGCTACCTCAGGACTGTGGGTCATTCTTTCCCTCCTCTGTTGTTCCTAGCTTAAAGCCCTCTCAATGAGGTAAGGCATGCTCTTGCCAAAAACAGTTTTACCCAGCTTACTAAGGTGCTTCCTATCTCCCAAGCAGGTGGTGGTCTGCAAATGGGGTCATATGGTGGCAGAACCCAAAACCTTGTTGCCAGCACCAGCTCTGCAGCTACTTACAATGTGATAGGATTAAGGAGGACACCACTTGGGCCCCAATGACCTTGACAACTGCCCCAAGAGCTCTGTAGTTACTTTTGATACTGTCCAGGTTTCCTCTGGCAGTATCATTGGTGCCCACATTTATTGTAGCATCTCCTCCCCTGGTTTTCTCTGTGTTTACCCATACCCAGAAATTTAGGTGGATTTGCTTTTTGTTGTTCCTGAACTACAGAGGCAGTTATTGAACTCTTGACATGTTCTTGTCCTCTCAGGTTTTTCTGGGATTGTTAGTCACAGTTGTATTTATGTATGAAGATTTTCTTCCCCGCTCCCCCCCCCCCCCCCCCCCCCCCCCCCCCCGTTACTCATGTGTATCTCTTCCATTTGCCCTTCAAATTTTCATTTTGTCCTGTAATTCTGCTGCTTTCCTGTTTCCACTAAGGTTCCTCACTGTGTTTCTGTTGGGGATATAACCCTCCATTGTCATGTCAGGTGTGTCTTTGCATGCTTTTGAAACTAAATTAAATTAGTTGTCAAAACCTGGACTTGCATATTAAATTTATATTCTCCTTTGTCAGATGGACACCATCTTCATTAGTGTTTCTTCATGGGACAGCATTCACTGTGCACTGAATCCAATGTCATGGTAAATGCCAGGACCTATAAAACCAGAAAGTTAAACAGTTCATCTGTTGTGAATTAAACCTTTACAATGATCTCCATTGTCTCTTTTATGAACACTTTGTCATCACTTCAGAATGGCCGAAGGTCATACCTATTGGTATTGCTAAAGTTCCAAAGAGTGAGAGTCAAGAAGCAGTCTGTCTTGAAATACTGTAACTGTGGACTCTGGAAAGACTTTTTCTGAGATTTATGAAAACTAGACAAGAAATTATTTGTAATTGGAGATATTCCAAAGCGTGCCTAACTCTGACAGGTTTATGTTGTTTTCACAAACTATTTAGTATTTCTATTATGTCTCCTTAAAGAGCAATTATGATATTTGTAGCAAAGACTTAAAGATGCAAAAAATTGGGAGAGCATCTCAAGTATGAATACAGGCTTAGATGTTGACAAGTTGTTAGCTTCTATATCTTCTCAAGTTTTTATTCTTTGAAACTTTTTTTCTTCTTTCTTGTTCTCAAAGGTCCCAAAGAAACAAGTCAAATAAAACCAAAACAAACTTAAGAACAAATAGCTTAATAGCTGATACTTCCAGGAGGTCTTGAAGACAGTTTTCCTTACCATTGTTGCAAAGCAACACCGAGACAAAAAAATACAATCTTTCTATACAGTGGGATATCATTAGGGTTTTGTCTGAGCTGAAAGGCTGATTTGTTACGTGTATAATGAAACAGAAGTTCAGGGCTCAAGGTAGTGTGCATCCATTGAAGTATAGTGTTGAGCTGTTTTGCTAGTAGCTGATCTATAGTGTAGACATAAAGAAGTACTTATTACTACATTCAGTTCTGGAATTCTTTGTGACATGTTTCTCTAGTTAACCAATTTAAAATGTTTTTGTTTGAGCTTCTGATTTTGAGGGGAAAGCTTTGTATTTCATGTTAGTCAAACCTGAGATTTTCACTGTGTGCTGTTTCTCTTTGAAAAGAACAGATTTTTGAGAAAATAATGTCGTCTTTGGGGCATTTACTTGCATGTAAGTTTTAGCTGAGGGGCTGTAACTCAAACAGCTGAACTGGAATTTTCTGTTGCCGAAACAACAGTAGCTGTAAGCCTTTGTCATTTCTTTAATCTATGCTATCATGAAGCTGAATTTGAAATCTGAACAGCTGAGCTTATACCAAGTCTTGACTTGAGTCTTAAACATCATGTTACGGGTAACCTTCAGGAGGTGGATCCTTGTCCTCTGCAAATTAGTGGGTGCTTTACTCTGTGTATTCCACAGAGTCAGAATTTTGCTGTTTGAATAAAACATCAAAATCTATAATGCAAATTTGAAGACAAGTGTTAAATTTTATTGAAATTGATGGTAACTAAAACAGTGAACGTATCAGAGAGCAGCCCAGAGGAGAAGGACTTGTACAGCTGTTGGGATGAGAAGTTCAGCATGGCCTGGCAATGTGCACTTGCAGCCCAGAAAGCCAACTGTACCCTGGGCTGCATCACAGCAAGCATGGCCAGCAGGTTGGGGGAGGTGATTCTCCCGCTCTACTCTGCTTTCGTGAGAGCCCACCTGGAGTGCTGCATTCAGACCTGGAGTCCCCAGCATAAGAGGAACCTGGAGTGAGTCCATAGAAGGCCATGAAGGTGATCGAGGGCTGGAGCACCTCTCCCATGAAGACAGGCTGCGAGAGTTGGGGTTGTTCAGCCTGGAGAGGAGAAGGCTCTGGGAGACCTTACAGCAGCCTGCCAGCACCTAAAGGGGCCTACAGGGAAGCGGGAGAGGGACTTTTTGCAGGGGCATGTAGTGGTAGGACAAGGGAATGGATGTAAGCTGAAAGAGGGTAGATTTAGATTAGATATGAGGAAGAAACTCTTTACTGTGAGGGTGTTGAGATCCTGGAACAGGTTTCCCAGAGCAGCTGTGGATGCCCCATCCCTGGGAGTGTTGAAGGCCAGGCTGGACGGGGCTTTGAGCAACCTGGCCTAGTGGAAGGTGTCCCTGCCCATGGCAGTGGGGCTGGAAATAGGTGATCTTTAAGGTCCCTTCAAACCCAAACCATTCTGTGATTCTATAAAGGAATACAAGCTTTGACTTACAATTTTTTACCAATTGGAGAAAGTTCTAAGGTGTTAAAAGCTGAGCTCTTCAGTATAATTATTTCTTTGTAATCCACCATATGTATGAAAATTTTCTGTATTTGCAATATTTATTTTCTGCAAGTGAATTTTATTTGGGGCATTTGTACTGTATATTGATACTTACTTAGAAAAAGAGGAAGTGAACATTATGAGCTTAATTTTTTCTCATTTGGTCTCGTTGTCTTATGCAGTTTCTGTTCTTCCATTTTAGGTGAATATTAGGCTACAAGAGACTAATACTTATAACTGTAAGAACTGTGGAATAGCAAATCTACCTTTTTAATAGAAAATACCCTAAAATATTTTCTTCTGGATGGCTGTGTTATACTGTGTGTAGTAAAATCTTAAAAAAGTTTTTATTAGAAATTGAAGTACTTGACTCTCTAGAATGTTTTAAAAAGAATGCCAGCCTTTTCTTTGCAAATGTCAAACTTTCATAATTAGCTTTTCAAGCTGCATAATTCTGTTTATGGCATGACGTTGTATATACGGTTTCTATAAACATTGAACAGTTTTGTCAACAACTGATAGCAGTAGAATTATAATTAGATCTATTTATAAAATTTGGTATACAGATAAAGAAAATTGGATGTTTTCATCTGTGCTAATTGACATGTAGAACAACCGTGTACTCTGCCTTACTGTGTTTTGCTGCTTTAAAAAATAAATTATAATATGGGAGTAATACTGTAGCTGTGTTTCTTATATTAATGGTAGATCCAAAAGCTGTATTTAAAAATTGAGTGTTTATGATAATTTTATTTATTTTGTAATTAGTCAATGTGTTCTGCTGAGGAATAATGTATAGCAAAAGAATTCAGTCCTTGAGGCAGATGGGAAAATGGGACAGTTTAGCCATTAGTGAGGTTTCTGAAAGAGAAATAGTATTGATAAATCTCTGGTTATGTGTTTTTGATAATTTTTAGTGTAAGTGTTCAGTTTAACTGTTGAAGACTCTTTGTTGTGGTTTGTGGGTCAGAAGCCCGTGCTGGTACATGGTATAGTTTGACATATGCTGGTTTCTGGTAAGCTGAAAGCCGATAGGGGATGTATTTTAAATACATGCATGGAGAAGTTGTAGTTTTTAAGCCTTTAAACTATGACATATAGAGGTAATTTTGGATTATGTACTCTAGGGCATACTTGAGTAGGAGTGGCCAAACATGCAATAAACCCAAGAAATAATCCAGCATTCCTCTGTCTGCTACCACATTGTCTCCCTCTTCCTTTTTCCCTGGCCAGTGTATCTCCCAAGGGAATGGGCTAGGGCAAGCAAAACTTGGTGCTTCCAGCTTTGACTTCCAGCTGCCTTGTCTTCTCCTCTTTCATCCACTCACTATACAAACCCAGTCCTCTGTGTCCCCTGTGCAATGCAGTCCCCTCCAAACCCTCTTCAGTCACTTTCTTTTATTTCTTCACATGCACATGCCTCTCTTTCTCCAGAAAGACATTACAGTGTCTACATCTTGGTCTGCAGATGACCAGGTTGACACTGTAGCCTACTGTGTTTAGAAACTGAGTGTATATGATACTTAGAATTATTCTGAAAGTAGTTGAGGTATTCTGGTTTGGCATTTTATATATATGGAAGGAATTTAGTCAAGGCAGATGTGAAAATGGGATGGTATACCATCCCATTGTATTGGTACATTGGTGTCGAGACATGCACATGTTTGGTAGAATCTTTCAGGATGTTATTCTGGGTGTGATGTGTTAGGATTTGGTTTTTGGTTTTGTTGTTTCCTTCAAATGAGCTATATTTAATTTGGAAATAAACAATGCTAATTTTTTATGTTTTGAGGAAATAGAAAAAATCCAGTCTTTCAGTGAAATATGAGTTTTGATTGTTTCACAGAGACAAAACCTGTTATCTCTGGCAAAAAATTTAGTAAGAGTTGAGATTGTTGTCTCTCCAAAACAGTTTTACAGAAGTTTTTAAAATGGATTATTTCATTTATACCTAAATGAGAAATACTCCTCTGGTGCAACTCTGGAGATGGATTTTGTCTTTGTTGTGCAGATTGACTTTGTTCATTTAGCTAAACTATCGTGTAAGAAGTATGTTCCTTCCACATATAAAATTAGGTCAGCAGTTGAGATTGTTTTCAATTAAATGACAGATATAATATCCTTTTAAAGTATTTTTTATTATTCTTGTTTAAAATGTAGCTGACAGTGGTGAGGTAGTAAATGTCCAGAAAGCCATATGAAAGGACAAACAGACAGCTGTCTCAACTTCATAGTTACCTAGGGAATTCCTGAGTCAAAAGTGCTGCCTTAGTAGCTCTTCAGGATTCTTTTTGTGTACACATGTCCATTCACCATGAAACTGCACAAGTTTTTCATGCTTACAATAACTTTCACCAAAAGATTTTACAGATCAGCTACATGCTAGTTGAGGAAGAATGTCCTGTGTTTTTAACAAATTACATACTCTTTCCATATAATGCCTTACAGTTACATTGAAGGAGATTGGGAAGGTCCATTAACTGTATTTCTCTTCTCGTATGTTGCTCCTCAGTCTCCTTGTGCTTCAGCAGTCCTCATTTTAGTTATTCCTTCAGGATACTGTGCGTTTCCTACCTTTGTGATGCTTGATGCCCTTCTCTAAACCTTTTTCATTTTGAGTATATCTTCCTTGAGGTGAAAAAATTGCATGCTGTTTTATGTGGATCTAATAAGTGGCATAATAATGCTGTCTAGCCCTTTGCTAAGTAACATCTTGTCTGATGACTGCTGGACACTGAGTTAACATTTCCATTGATCTTTCTATAGTAACCCTAAGATCTCATGCCTGAGTGCATTTGGTAAGCTCACAACAGATTACTAAACTTGAGTATTTTTTTCCTCATATGCATCTATAAATATTCATGCTGTGATTACCATTTTGTGATTTAATCAGTACATCTTAAGGTTTTTTTCCCAGTTCTTCCCATCTGGTTCCCCTGTTTGATCCCCTCAGACAACATCTTCATTATCATCTGTATCACCTCATATATGAGGACCCAACTAATATTTCTGGGGCACTCCACTGAGTGCCTGCTTCCTCCTGTAAAAACTGAAAATTGTATTTAAGCTAAAACTTACTCAATTTCCTTTAAAATTCTAAAGCTAAACACCATCCAGTCCTCAATTTCTTTTTATTTCATTTATTCTCTGACCTCTTTTAATGACACATGAGGAGAGATTCATTGACTTTTTCATTGAGAGACATGGAAATCTCTGAAGTTTTTTCATGGTGAACACAGATGCAAAAATAATTATTTTTTCCCCCTGCCAGCTCCTTTTGTATAGTGACTGTCCTTTACATTTTCTGACAAGCCTTTTGACTCCAAGGTATATGAAAGAGGATTTGTTACTGTTTTACAGGTTTTTCCCTCAACTTTTTTTTGACGTGCCTTAATGTGTTTCTGTATTTTAATTCATTGCAGTTCATAGTCATTTGTATATTCCTCATGTGATACAACTTCAGCTTTTCAAGGTCTGCTCTCAAGCCTTTGTTCTGCCACTTAGCTATGAATGCTTCCTTTTTATTTTTTCAAAACTACTCTGTGACAGGTGGTAGAAATGTTAGAAGACAATCTTTTTTATTACTTTAACTATTTTAAGATTATAAGAAATGTAGCAGTCTGAAGGAGATTGCTTTAGTTAGTGTATGCTTACTTGTGGAGGTAGTTGTGAATCTGCATTTCATTATTGCAGATACAGGTTTCATTTACAATGCCTTAGGTTCCTGAAAAAGTATTAAGACAGTTCATAAATATCAAAAAGATAACAAGGATGTGAATAAGATCATATGTGTCTCAGTAAGGAATCATGTCAAAATAACGTCATACTCTTTTATGGGAAGGGCAATACATGATCAAGTTGAAAATATTCTAGTAGACATGCAAAAATGTTTGCATAAAGCTTCTTGGAGAATGGTTATTAATGAGGTCCTGTCAGAATAATGTATCCTATGGGACATTGCAGGATATATGTTGAAGTTAGGTTTGGGTAGTGTTTCAGTGTTTCAGTGTTTTGTTAAATTTCCAGGCATCACTATGCCTTGAATGCATTGAAAGTGCATGGGAGGGCAGCTGTAGAGTTAAAAATAATTGGAAAAAATGAGAGGT
The DNA here is from genome assembly GCF_015220075.1 of Falco rusticolus. Lineage (NCBI taxonomy): Eukaryota > Metazoa > Chordata > Aves > Falconiformes > Falconidae > Falco > Falco rusticolus. The sequence goes on along the minus strand of NC_051210.1, from coordinate 25,128,950 downwards.
GAGTCCTAAAAATTAGTATTACTTGGCAGGATCAGATGCCAAAGCAAAAGTAATGAGTGATACTATGTTTGTATGGTATTAAAGCTCTCACTCTCTCTCAAATGAGCTAGAGGTATCTAGAATGTAAAGTTACTCATTGGCTTTGAGTTTTGAATGAAGTTGCACTTGTGTAAGATTGTGAACCAGTCAACTGCAAAAAGACAACAGGACTTAGAAGGGAAGACCTGTAGGTCTGTTTGTATGAAGTTTAGAAGATCGGGCAGAAGAGGAGAGTATGTAATCTAATATGTAAAAGATGTATTGCAGAGAATGGTAGAATCTATTTTTCATACCCATGGCACATATGAAGTAAAGGTTTACATGAAAGCAAAGAAGATTTACATTGGAGAGTGAAGGGGCAGGGAGGTGGAGAATGCTTTCAGCTAGCATAGCACTAGACCTGAATGGTACTAGGAAGTTGCAAAGTTATGTGTCACCGGAGTTTTTTTGAAAATTGTAAAAACGTGTGCCACATAGTTGTGCAGTTACTGTGGCAAGGAATAGAACAGGTGACTTGTAGCTCTCAGGTTCGGCACTCAACTGGTCAGCATGAACTTGAGGACTTTGAATCTCTTAGTAGTATAGAGCTGAGACTGAGGATCCAGCTTCCTGATCATAATACTTACAGTGATAAGGAGATGTTAAATTGTAGTGGAGAAGCTGCCCATTTTGGACAGGAGTAATAGTGTGAGATTTTAACTACCCATATGTAGACTGCATTGATGCTATATTGGAATGATACGTAACAGTAGAATTACTGCTCACAATGAATGACAGATTTTCAGTCAGTCATGGATCTGACTTACTAGAAAATCTCTTTCTTCCTAAAAAAAAAGTTTGGTTTTTTTTGCTATGAGACAAATAAAAGGTTAGCGTTATGGTAGTCATGTGTATGAGTTTTGTTCTTTATTCTTAATAGTTGTATAATTTTTATACTTGTGGAGATAGTGGTTTCTATATACTTTTAGATAAAGAATTCTCACATTTCTGCTCAAAGAAAATACAGCAGTTTTTTTCTTATTTAGTCTTCTAATTAGAAAACCAAGATATTTGGTCTTACTAATGATGTGAAAATGGTCAGATTTTATCTTCTTCGTACTCCTGTAGAAAAAGGTGCAAGTTTACCGTAAATCTGCTAGATTTGTGTCATCTACAAGTCGTATATTTTTTAATCACCGCATGATTTTTTCTTTTTTTTTTTTCTCTTAGGAAAAGAGACTGAAAAAGCCAAAGATCGGTGTGATAAAGCCACTATGAAGCTTCATATGTTGCATAATCAGTATGTGTTGGCACTGAAAGGAGCACAGTTACATCAGCACCAGTATTATGATACTACGCTTCCTCTGTTACTTGATTCACTACAGAAGATGCAAGAAGAAATGATTAAAGCCCTGTAAGATGTATTCTTACATATTTTTAACTTGTGAAATTTTATATATGTGTAGTATACTAACTAAATTGTAGGATTATTTGAAAATAATAAACTAGTTAACTAATTGTGTGTCGGGGGTAATGAAAAAAGATGTTTTAATGTTTCAATTGGCAAAAGTCTATCCAAATAATACAGACAGTAATTTTGAGTGATTACTTAAACATTCTAGCAAGGCATCGTCCTCTCATAAAACTTTAAAATCTTACAGATTAACTGCAGTGTTTATAGCTGAGCTCATGTTTTGTCCTTCAGCTGGTATACTACAGCAAGTCTGTTGCCTCTTCGATAGTCTTGTTTTTACAAAATTCCACCAACAACAAATTTGGTTTAAATTGGCCGACTGTCTTGAAAGTCATTATGGAGGAGTGCCAGGCAGATGCATGGTTAATCGTGTGTGTGTGTGAGAAGTAACAACACTGTAAATTTGGTCTCACTGTAAGGAATCCAACCTTAAAAATACAATTACCTTTTTCCTGAAAGATCTTTTTTTACATCATTACAGAAGACATGCAAGCTGATGATCTTGGAGAACAGACAATGAGGACTTTAAGCCCTCTTTTCTGGTTTGTAATCACCATGCTGCCTGTTTGTCTTCCCTGAAGAATGGGAGTTGGTTAGGGAGTCCGTTTTGTAGATCTTTTTCTGCTGTGTTAGCCTAAATGAAAGGGTACTTACTGGTTTTTTGTAGGTATTGTTCATTCAGATATGAGGCACTCTTCTTTAACTCATCTTCTTACCTTCTAAGAAGTCTACTTTCATCTTGACTTCAGCACACAGGAAGTGAAGGAGAGTTGGGGATTTCATGCTGTACATGCTTGTGTGGTGCAGGCACCATTAACTGCCCTATGGAGTATCATACTAATTCCTTTGATTCTGGTGCAGGTATCTAAATCAAATAGATCTTCGTAGTAGTCTCTGTATGGTCTTTTTTGTCTTAATTTTGTATGTAAAATCACAGCAAAAGGCTGCAGTTAAATTTGTGTGTTATAATTAAGGTGATTTTTCAGAATTTTGAGATATGATAATTCACTGAGGAATTTTATGATGGAACAAGAACCTATTTAAACTGCTCACCTTTGCTGTCTGGAGTAAAAATCTGTAAAAAAATACTCTTGTCACTACATAGACATATTTTGTGAGATCTGAATGATTGGAAAATTGCTGCTTTGTAGTACCTTTGGTGTACAAAAAGAGGTGGTGATTACAGGTGTAGAGCTCAGTGTGGTCATCTGTGTGAAACATACTTCCTTAATTGTCTTGATTTTGCAGATAAATTGGTTCAGTAAACTTGAAGAAGTGTAGATTAATGTTGCTAATGAATTTTTTTTTAATTGTTGTAGATTCCCTTTCTCTTCCATATGGTATTGCTGTAGTTGATATTTGTCTATCTTTTAATCACACTGTGGACTATTTTCTGTAACCTTTTCACACATGTTGTTCATGGGCAAAGCAAGAGTTAATGCTTTTGCTTGTCTGTTTTCTCCTCCTAAGAAGTATTGAAAAAATCCAATCACGTAACTTTTCTTACAGAGTAAATGTAACTTCAGATCTTATCCAAGAAAAATCTGTTGATACTTTTTTCTCTGGGTGTCCTTGTGGGCTGGCCAAAATTCATCAGTATTTTAAGAAATCCTACTGTGCTTCACAGCCTGGCATGCTAGCAAGTTTGTCAAAGATCAAATAGGAAATTATTTGGCAGGTAATTTGTGGAAAGCTGAAACTTCAAGAGAATACTGAGGATATGTCACTGGATGCAATTGAGAGCAGTGGCAAAATATCACCTATTCTTTTACTATTCTCTTACCAGCTTTGTTTTTCCCACTCTCAGAAGCAGGTAAAGATAAGGTTGGGTTGCTTGTATTTACTTACAGGAACTTCTTGCTTGATTTTGTTTCTTGTTGTAAATACATGCTAACTTGTGATTTATGCCTGTTTTTGTCTTGAGTGACCAAGATAGCTAAAACAATAAAGAAATTCAGATTTTATAGGAAATGCACATTGTTTTGTGGTTTGTTTTGCTTTATGCCAGAATATAATTACCAGTCAGAACATGACAAGCCTTAGTATAGGTTATAACGTGCATGTTAAGTCCTTTGTGAGAAAGAGTGTCATCAATGAACTGTATACAGTCCTCTTCCTTGTAATCTCTAACAGTTTTGAGTTCAGCTACCCTTTATAGAGGTACTGAAATCAATACAAGGAGTATGGTTTTAGAGACTTCTGACTCATAGCCAATTTCTAAGAAAAAGGCCGCAGCTGATCTGTTATTTCTTCAAGTAATATATTGTCTTATTTTTTCCCTTCTTAGCCAGTTGCAACAAGAGTTTATAGAAACAGCAAATTGAAATTTTGAACTATCTTCAATGCTATCTATGCCTTCAGTGCCATGTTATACACTATGATTTTTTTTCCTCTCTAGAAAAGGAATCTTGGATGAGTATAGCCAGATCACTAGTCTTGTAACAGAAGAGATTGTGAATGTCCATAAAGAGATCCAGACCTCAGTTGAACAGATAGATCCTAACTCTGAGTATAATGACTTCATAGATACTCACAGGTACACATTTTCATCTTAGTGTGCATGCTCATGTTTCTTTTTGAGAAAACCTTGCATTACACTGCAACAGTGCTTAAGTGATCAATTTGTTTCTGTTTGGTCCCTTTTACATTGTTACTTGTAAATCTTTATCCTAGTTTGAAAAGTGTTCTACTTGCACGTACAGAAAACTGGCTGAAAGTCAGGTTTTTAACCTGATTGTTTCTTTAATCATCCATCTCTTTGGCTGCCTTCAGAGGAACAAAATTCCTGTTATGGTTGTTAGATGTGAAGAGCCATAATTTGATACTGACAGCAGACTACACATGATAGTCCAGATTCAGTGTGAGCTGACCTACTGTTTATTTGGATGCATTTTGCGTTCTGGGCTAAACTAAGTTTCTCTGCTTTATTTATTGTGCAAATACTGGTTTAAAGTGAACTCTAGCTACCTGTCTGTACTCTGCAGTTATTTCAGGTTGAGCAGTGCCTGAGTCTACAAGGTATGCAGATAATGCAAGGAAGTTTTTTACTTTAAAAGTAAACGGTGTTTGCCATTTATTGAACTGCTGCTTTGTATTAGTATATGCAGAAACAGTCCTAATACTTCTTGCGTTATCTTTTTTGGTGTTATGTGTGAATCGGTAATTGTCACATGCAGGTTTATAACAGGATCACCTAAGAGTAGACCCGTTCACATTGATACCCCTTGAGAACTTTGCTTATGCTGTGATCTTGATTTAAAAAACTGTATGCTATTTTAGTATCTGGTAGGATTTTAAGACTTTGTTATTTATTCAAAGGAAAAAGAATATGTATCTAGTTGCTCCTTTTTCTTTTATTTCATATGTAAATTTAACTATATTATAGTTATTAAAATAATTCAAAATGGTTTATTTTCTTTATGGTCTACTCAAAGATGTTAATGTTGAAAATACAACATTTATTTACTAAATTAGGTCATCAGAAGTTGTTGAACAAGAAATAGAGTTTGATACGTCTTTATTAGAAGAAAATGAAAACCTTCAAGCTAATGAGATCATGTGGAATAATCTAACAGCAGAAAGTTTACAAGTCACGTAAGTCTTTACGAATCTTTCATCCTTTGGAAATGCTGTTATACATGTGTATACTCAGATCATCTCATAGCTGTGTCTGCATTTTTAAAGTCCGTTTTGTAATAATAATATTTTCATGCTATAGACTATTTTCCATGCCGGTTTTATTGTTCCTTTGCACAAAATACTCCTCTCCCACCCTCCAGAAACTTACCAGCACTTTGAATATATATTCCTTTCCTTGCCAGTTAATTTATTCAATGGCCCAAATCCATCATGAATCCTCCTTGGGAACGTACTGATTCATCTTCCCAAAAGTCTTTCCATATTCAGCACTCTAGGAAAAATACTGAAATATTTTGATTAAACCACGGTACAGTAATGTAGTCAGTGATTTAAATTGCCATGCAGAAAATTCTAATGAATATATTTATTTCACTCATTTTGTAACTGTTTGCTTTCATTTTCCAAAGGAAATTCTTCATTATTATAACCTTTAAAATATATTAACTGACTAACACAGATGGAGCTGTTGTATTACATTTCATGGAGCTTTTAGCTATTCAGAGTGATAAACTACCTCTCTGTGTGTTTTGTTAATATATTGCCTAGTTAAATATTTCCATTACTTTTACCAGCTTCACCTTTAATAATTTGTTTCTGGGAGACAAACCTCCTGCTGAGGTTAAGATGTTCTTTCTTACTATGCTATCAGCCTCAACTTTTGACAGAAAATGGTCCAATGCAGTCACTTGTGAGACTGCAACTATTAATTGTACATGTAATCTTTTTTTACATTGATCATAACAATTTGAAAAGGAAAATTTCATTGGTTGGTGATGTTTTTGTTGCCTCTACTGTATTTCAGACTATGTTTTACTTATTTGAAGTTGTTTTTTTTCCTTTAAAAAGCTTAACTGATCCAAATAAGGTATCAGTGGTGTGTTGTGGGTTTTTTAAAAATTTTGATCTGCTTAATCAAACTATCATCCTTATTTCTTGTAGGTTTTTCTGAAAAACCACAATCATAGGGAGTTGTAGTAGCAGTGAGGTATTTTAAATGTAAACACACTGCAGTATCTTCTGCAGATTATTCTAATCCCTGTATTTTCTCAACATGGCAGAATCTCTGGATTTTAGTAATTCCTTTTTGAAGTCATTAATCATCTTGTGCAATCTGATTAGTTTTGTGAATTTATTCTTTAATAGGGATGGAAATAGCCTACTTAATATGAAGTTTCAGCATCCTTTATCAGACTCCTCTTTAGTCCTGAAGCAGCTGCATCTTTCTTATGAAAGGATCCCATGATAAATAAAGCCCCTTCCTTCCCTTTATATGTGTTTCTGTTTGTAATATATTCTGCATCATTACTAAATCAAGATTATTCCTGCTTAAATTATGTAAGTGTTGTACATCTAGGTGTACTTCAGCACAGTAACAGGAAAAATACATGTACTGAATCCCTCTTTTCAATGTAGTGTTGAAGTTTTTCAAAGATTCTTCCATCCATTCTTCAAAAAGAGAAATAATTTCTTGTTTGGCTTGTTTTCTGTATCCCATTGTTTAGAAATAAGACATCAGCGTGTCGAAGTGAAAGAGATGAAATGCTGCTTTTCTAGTAAATTATTCTGATGAAATGCTTATTTGTGTTTTAGACGTGTGTTTGCGTATTTGCCTACATACACACATTTCTGATGTGTTGTGTTACAAATCTTATATTCACCTATTTTGATTTTTTTTGTGAATTTGGGAGAGAAATTTTATGGTGTGATACTCTTTTTGGAACAGGAATCAAATAGCTCTTTTTAAGTGTTGCTGTCTTTAAGGTGTTCACTTTTCTGGTATGGATTTGGGACCCCAATCAAAAAAGTTTTAACTGTTTTAGGTCAGATCGAAGATTGACCTGGCCGATTTTCTTCTCTATTACATTAGACAATGGGGAAGAGTTTAGGGAGGAGAACAAGAACAGGATGATTGTGCAATACTGTTTCCTCAGAAGGTCTCTCAGCCTCCCCTACTTTTCAGCTCAGAAATGTTTTGACACAGAAGTAGTATTTGTTTATAATAGCCTTAGAAGTATTTTTCTTTCATGAGTTTGTCCAGTGAGTTTCATTATGTACAAGTATCTGGTGTCCACAGAATTTTCAGACAAGGAATTCCATAGTTTAATGTTGCATTATGTGAACCTGCTACATCTGAGTTCAATTTTATGGGCCTTAAACACTTGTTTTGGAAGAGAATAGGAACAATCTATTCCTTTCTGCATATATTGTAGACCCATGTCATACTTCTCATCTGTGATCTTTTTTTTAGAGCCATCTTTAGCTTTAGTCAGTCCTTTCACAAAACTTACTAATATCCTTTATCAAGGTTGTCATCTTTATTTGAATGTTTTCAGGTTTTTGAATGTTTACTGTATTGTCCTTGAGATGAATGACCAGAATTGCACAGGTAATCCAGATGTGGTTTAGAGAAAGGCATATTGAGGTTTCACTGTATCCTTGTTCTGCTTTGTTTGTAACAAATCGTAGAGAATTGTTCTGTTTGATTTTATGACGACCGTGGTATATATCTAGCCAGTATTTTCACAGAAACCTCTACTGTAGTTCCAAGATCTCATTTCTGATTGGTAATGGTCAACTTAGAGCCATTCACCACATAAATTAAGCTTTGGATTGTTTTTCCCCTTGTGTATTCACCTATTTCAATATGCATTGAAATTAATCTTCTAAATGGCAGTCCAGTTATTGAGTATCATAAGATCCGGAATAATAGTTTTGTATTCTTAATGTTCAACCCCTTCCCCTTACCTCAAATAACATTGTGCAGTCAACATGCTTTGTCACTTATTAAACTGTTCTTTTATTTGGATTATTATGAACATATTAAGTAGTGCAGAATTTTGCAAAGCTCCACTAGCTCCTGGCACTGTAAAAAGTGTTTGTTCTTATCCTTTTTGTCCTTTTTTAAAAATTGCTTTTTAGCACAGATGAGAGCCCTTTTAAAATTGTTTAGTTCTCTTATAACTGCCTATGCTATATACCTTGTTAACTGAATTTAAGATATATTGTGTTATAATCTTGCTTTAAAACCACAACAGCCCAAACCACCCCACAGATACTTGCATCAATTTACTGTTCGTAACTAGAAATTCACAAGTAAGATAAGTGTATTACATCCTTTATCCAAGATGATGACTTTTTAAGAACCTGTTTTGTATGTGCCGAAATAATAGGAATTTGACTGTTGGTCTTTAGTATTGAGATCATGGCATTGGATCTTCAAAATACTACATCATTATGTTTCTTCAGAGGAGGACTACCTTCAGTATTTACCAAAGAAAATAAATGCCGTACACATAGTGAACTTATTTCACAGACTTTTAACAGATTCAAAGATGTATATTGATTTGGAATCAGTAATTTGTGGTTGAATCAGTTAATTTATCAAGTATGTGAGGGAAAAACGTCAGCTGTACATACATTATTATTTAAAGGGTTTCATAAAATACATATTAAGGAAACATGATGAGAAAGTTGGCTCACTTGTACATTTTTCAGTAAGTTTGTATTTGTGAATAAAGTGTTGACAGAGGGAGGTATCTAAAAGTCAATGTTGACTAGCTAACCTTTCTAAGCAGTGAGAGAAGTGTGGTCTGTCCTGATAAATGTTGATGACTGTCACTGACTAATATTGAGATTGTCTGAAAAGTGTAACATAATAAAAGTTTATGCTACAAAGATGCATGCATTAAAAACTGAGAGGAGGCAGCCAAGAATGAAGTAGGTGTTGATCAGTGGGCATATGAATTCATGTCCAAATGAATTTAAAAAATCTTCTGTAAGCACAAGGATTTATTTTTATTGATATTTGATGCAGAAGGGTGCTAATGACTAAAGAAATATGAAAGGCAGCTTTCCAGGTGGCCGATCCTAATCTGAAGGTATCTGCTTTCTAGATTTGGTTTTGTCTCATTTACATGTGTTTTCATGCTGTTCAAACCTGACAATTTGGGATTCTGTGGTTGTTGAAAGGTTACAAGTATTATAGTGACTAACTGGTTAGGAATCAAACCCCTTTTGTAAACTGATTTTACCCAAGAGGCAAATAAAAGGCCACCAGAAACTCTCTCTGACAAACCACAACCAAGATGATACAAGGCAGATGCAGAGATGTCAGTTCTAGCCAGTTGGAATAAAATTTTTTAAAACAAACAATAGTGGTTGAATACAAGGAGACAAGTTAGTGTGTATATGGTTGCTTTGTTTTGTTTTCATGAGGATAAATACAAACATCCTAAGGTATCTCTGAAATTTGAGGGAGAACTACATCAACTTTCTATTTCAATGTGATGCTGCAATATTAAAGCTAATATTTTTGAAATGTTAAAATATTTTAATACGCTGTTTCTGCATGTATACACGCATACCTTCCAGTGACGAACAGTCTTTTTAATTTAGTTTTAATTTCTTGAATATTGGTCCTTGATCATGAGATGTAACATCTGCTTCCTGTAAAACAATTGTTAAGCCAATACAATGTTGATTAAAATTTTGATTAGAAAGCTGATCAAAAAACCAGTATCCGTAGTTACAAAATTGGTAGTTATTTTTTAGGAAGGTTTTGAAAGAAAAAATTTGATAGTGAATTGAAGACCCAGTGTAAGAAAATTATCATTTCTGAGTTCAGCATACAGACTGTACTAGCCTAAAACCAATAAAAATGTTTGTTAAGAAGGGAGCTTTGGGAATATTACTTTGAGAGAAATGTTTTAAGTATTTCCCTTATCTCAAGATAAACACATGCAGATGCTTGTTCATTTGGGAAATAAACTTTTATCGTTCACTAGATGGCTTTTTTATAGTAATCTAAGTCATCCAAGATAAGATCCAGGACTGTCTGAATAAAGAACATATGTAATCAACATTGTATAAATTAGACTGGGAGGAGAGAGCTAATTCAATGTTTAGAATCAGATCATTTAGTTTAGTATATATGGACACGAAACATGTTCTCCTGGATGTCTAGCATCCATGTAAATTACTCTCAGTTGACCTTCAGTGCCACTCCCTAATCTAGAATGATTTTGAGCAATACATCTGTGCAGTGGTAAGTACTATATGTATTTTGCCTTTGTTTAACTCTTTACTTCAATAACTTTTTTTAAAAAATGGGCCTCGAAAATACAGAGGAAGCAGAGTAAGATAGTTAAAGATGGGTGGGTGAATGCCAAGGAGATGTGGTACATATTTATTGGGTTAGTTTTTAAAAATTGTTCTCCTGGCTTAACAATTGCTTGAAGTCAACAGATATATTTTAATACGTATTTTGGAAGTCAGCATCGTGTGAGCTATTTATCTGCATTGTTCAAAATACAAATGGTATTGTGCATTTGTTGTCTTTTTGGCTGTTGTAATGCTTGCCAGTATAATTGGAAAGTGTTAATGTGCAGTAACCCCTTCTCTGTTAGTATTGAGTGTCCTTGTAAAAGTTTTATCTTTCCTTTGAATTAACCGTTACCAAAGATTGTATGGCTTTAAAAAAGTTAATTATACAGATCACCCTTACAACGTAAAGTGTCAATTTGTATTTTTATTTCTAGAGGTGAATATAGCCCAGCTACTGATTCTGTGTATTTATGTACTGTAGAAGCTGGAAGTCTTTCATCTTTCGTAAAGTGTCTCATAATTTAGCAGTGTAATTAGGAAAGCATTAATTCAAAGAACTCATCACACATTCTGGAAAAAAATAATCTTGATCGGAGAGCCTGCAGGCAGCAGATCGTTCTGTAACCTTGTATGTATACAGAGGCTAGTGTGGGATCTGTAGTTTTATGGGTTAATAGCATAATATAAAGGTATATCCACAAAAAAAGATCACCAAGCACTAAGTAAGATAAAAAGTAATGCTCCTTTTCATCTTCAGGAAAAAAAAAAAAAGGTTCCCAAATATTTACTGTTTATATATTCACAGTGTAGGTTTCTGAAATCTATGTCTTCCAGGTTAAAAACAGTAATAGAAGAACTGATTCAGACACAACAAACCCTTTTGAGCAAAGAGGAACTTGTGTTGGAACTGGAGAAAAAGATAGAAGAGTCCTCTAAGACTTGTGAAAAGAAGTCTGAGTAAGTTGAAATGAAATATCGAAATATAGTAATTCGAGGGGAAAGTGTCTATAATGCAGTTCCTAAGACTTAAATAAGAAATAACCTCCACTAATCTTTTTCTGCTTTTCGTGTGCAAGATTTATTCTTTCTTAGGCCATAATGTGTTTGGAACTTGTCAGGCTGAGTTCATTCTTTTTGCATTTGCTTTACAAACTAAATGTAGATCTGGTACCTAGTAGTACTGCGTATTAAATAATGAAAGCAAGGGATTAATGAGTGTTTTACAGTGCCATAAATAAAACATTATTATAAAGTATCATTCTTGGGCAAGTTCTTCAGCTTTTCTCCTAGCTCTGATTAGAAAAAATATTCACATTCCAGTCTAAACTGAAGTTAATACAACAGATAAAGACACCTTCTGTCTGTAGTGATCTTGTTGCAATCAGTCATAGCCTTACTAACTTGGTCATAAATATTAGTTTACGATACCGGTGAATTGGAATGTAAGCCCTCAGGTAATCCTGTCTTGAAGGCATCTTTTCACTCGATACATTGGGTAGTATTTCATTCATATCCAGAACTATATGTGTGTATATGGTATCAGTGTTTTGATTAGATGCTTTCCTGTTCTTTTGTTGTTGAAGGTGCTCACAGTATATTTTCCATTTTTTTTGATTCTTGACCTACCTTCCTTGTTGAATGTTATTTGAAGGATAAGCTGTGAATTAGATGAGTCTTGTGGTGTTTTTTAGTGGGTTTACCCCCTGCCTCCAGATTGTTTTGTTACGAGTTGCCTCTCTCTGAAAATAGATCAGATCATCCCTGTGTTTCTTTCTACTCCTTTGACTGATGCTGTAGGAGATGCTGAGGAGATTATTTCAGTTCAGATTGCACCAATACATGTAAGTCACATTAAAAAGCATGAAATCTGTCTTCGTTTTCTAGTTGTAAGATAAGAGTTTCCCTGAATTCAGCCCAGTTCTGATTTGTCATTGGTTATGCCTTCCTGCAGCAGACCCCATTTTCACCTTTTCACTGCAGTGCAGAGTGATCAGGATATTTTTGCATGTACTTATGTTCCCTAGAAGATCCTATCCAACTGTTGCATGTTCTTGATTGCTGTCATAGCATATGGCACTGGCCTCGGTGCTGCAAGGCAAGGTGAAATATAAAAAGTAATTGAGCAATAAATGAAAGCTTGCCTCTTGAGCCAGAGGTCATTCTGTTGGTGCAATGCCAGCCTGTTGTCAGGAAATAAAGTGAGGACATCCACTCCAAATGCAAGAGCTCTAGACCCTGTGTTATTGTTGAACTTCACCCAAGGCACTGAGCTTTGCCCTTCAGTGCTGCAGAAATCTCTGCGTTATCTGGGAGGAATGATGGTAAAAGTCTTCAAAATCATGTTTTCTGTCTCTTCACTTGAACCAGTTTGGACTTCAGCTGTCTTGCTGATCCCTTCTGACACAGCTTCAGAATCACGAGTTCTGATTTTTTCACTGACTTGGCAGTGGCAGTCTGAGTTGGGGCTTGAAAGCATTTCTCCGTCTCTAATTCTGGCAACACTGCAAATGGATCTTAGCAGGTACTGCACTTTTTGTTAGGGCATGTGCAGCAGTGTTATCTGCAGGCCTCTGATTTTGTGTTCCTCATCAGTATTTAGCTGTCTTTATACTATTATGCTGGCACCAATATGCCTTTATCACCTTCAAATGACAGCATCACCTGCAACACAAGAGTGTTTTTATTATGCTTTATTTATATATGTGTATGTCAAGTATACCATCTGCCCTTTCAACATGATAGCATATTGAATATTTGGGTTTTGGTTCAGTTCATATTTTTGCTACTTCCCAACCTTTGGACGGTTCTGCTTGCCAGGATTAATTACACAAGTTCTCACTCTGTGAGCTTGCTAGTAGCTCTTGCTAGCCACAAGGACTATGAAGTTTGCACTCATGCAAGCCATAGGCAAATAATTTTATAGGTTCTAATTCCTCATGCATAGATGGAATGGGGAGCATTCTGTGTTGGGTTTGGGCAAATAAATGAGAAAATAATCCATCTTGCCACAGTTCAGGAAAGAGTATAGCTCATGCTTTTTAACTTGCACGGTCTATCTTGTTACACGCAGATCATGGTAAGTTGAAACCATTCAGTGTTTGGGATCTTGTCATTCTAGCCAATGTGTATTCACCAAAGCCCAGCTGATGGTGGAGGGCCATCATTTTCATAGGGTGATCTATTTTTTTCTCTCATAATGAGGACCAGATGAAAGATTACTATCTTGAAGATAATGCCAGGATAATTTTTCATTTCTCTGTGTGATGCTTTTAAATATGTGCATTCTCATGCCAGTTCTCAGATTCAGGTCCTCTAATTGTGTCTTCATACATCATATTATCCTTTTTACATGAATGATCATTCTGCTGATTGTATGGAGTTCTGTTCTTTGGTGACTTACTACAATGCTCATCTATAGGGATACATTTTTTATCTTTTCCTGCCAATGAGAATTTTATGACAGATGGTTCCTTATCACTTTGGAACCTCTTTGCATAGTCATTTGGCTCAGCATCTGTTTGTGAAGGAACAATCTCAATGACTTTTTCTTCAAGGGTAAGGCTTGCAGGAGGGTCTGTCTTCCAGGGATTATGCTGAAGATACAGGGTGACAAAATACTGTGATTTTTCTTCATACTGTCCTCATTCTTAATAGTCCAGGTCCCTTTACCCCTTCATCTGTTCTTGCAGATGGTGACAACTCTGCATCTCTTTACAGACTGCATGTCACTGGGCTCCAGTTGCATGCCTTTAAAGGTGTCTATATTGTACTGTGGATGGTTCTGTCTTTCAGATGGCTTCTGTTCCTATTTAGTTTTGGCAGTTCTTGGGGATAATAGAGTCACCTAGGTACCTGTAGATGGTCTAAGTGGTCTGCTTGTCCTTCAGTAATTGAATTATGTCTGTCATGGAGCATTCAGAGGAATGAGAGGTATTCAGAGAATAGTCATAAAAACATGCAGAAGACAAGAAAAAATTGATTTTAACTCCTCATAGAGTTCAATTTATTTAGCTTCATAAGAAGAATGTACGCTGCAGTCCAGAAATATTTAGCAGTAGGGACCTTTCAGTTCAGAAGAGACAACAGATACCTCTAACTTGATGGCAGATGAATTTATACTGGATATAAAGTGATTTTAATAGTGCAAATTATTATTACAACAACTATGTGGATTGCAGTGGATTTCTCATCGCTGGAAATAAATATCTAAAAATGTATTGCTTCTCTAAAGGATGGGGAACCCTAGTGTAAATTCAGGATGAAAGTATTAGTTTCATCTATATTTATTACATCATATTTGTGATAGATTGAAAAGAGAATGGCAAAGTAGATGTTCGCTTGCATCGTCTAGTAGCTTTGAAGATTTTCTAGATTCGCTTCATGTGTTTATGCCTTTGAACAAATAATTCTGTTGAGGAATTTTCATGGGTTTTTTTTAGGTTTATGGAACAAATAATGTATTTTAAATCATGTGTATTTTGAAATGGTTATTTTTCTCTGTAGTATTGTACTCTTGCTAAGCCAAAAGCAAGCACTGGAAGAACTTAAGCAAACAGTTCAGCAATTAAGATGCTCAGAGGCAAAATTTGCAGCCCAGAAAGAACTACTGCAACAAAAGGTCCAAGAGAATGATGGGAAGGAGCCACCACCTGTAGTGAACTATGAAGAAGATGCTAGATCAGTGACTTCTATGGTAAGTTTTACACCTGTTTTACTGAATTGTGCAGCCTTGCTGTGGTACTTTAGTCCTGACATCAGTCTCAGGGATAGTCACGGGGATGACTGAAGTGAATAAACTTCACTTTGCATTTGTGGAGACTTGTTTAGAAAAACAGTTCAGTTATGTGATGTTTTTTGAAGTTGCTATAACTTGTGACACCCTTTGTATGTCTGTGGACTTGGTTTGGCCTTTTGTACACTTGATGCTAGATTCTTGTTAAACTTTTCTATCATCAATAGTGTAAACCCTTAAATAGATTTAGTAAACATAACTGAGAAGTAGAAATTGGTAATTTAATTGGCTGTGTTGAAGAAATACAGTGACACTTGTAGACAGGAAACTAACAGTAAAAGGTGTTGGAATCACTGCACGTGTAATTGAGAATGTACTGTATTTACATTTTTCTTCAAACAGAAACAAATGCACATTTCTTTGCAACTTACTTTTAAATGTTTACATGCTTTTAATAATCACAAGGAACTTTTTGTGCTGTGATGAGACCCCCATGTACTTTAATTTGCTAAGATTTTGTGTGACTTCCTTTTCTCAGTGCAGCTATGTGTAGAGATAGTAGGCGACATGAAAAAGCCAATAAGCAGTACCTGTTTACTAAAGGGACAAGCAGTAATGTTTGCTTTTAAGGATTAATTTGACATATACAAGATGCTTGTGACTTTTTTTCTGTAGAGGTTTAGCTTGCCATTTCTTTTGAACTGCAGAGCAGTAGCTCAGTAAAATGATAATGAAATTGTTGTTTCTGAGAGGAATGTTTTTGTTTTCTCTATTTGTGCAACCAAGTTTGGTTTTTTCTTCCATTCCCATTCTATAGTTATACTTAATTGTCAGTATTCTCTTGCTTCCACTACTACTTGTAGACTCACAGACTCATAAAATAGTTTGGGTTGGAAGGGACCTTTAAAGGTCACCTGGTCCAACCCCTCGGCAACAACTGGTTAATATTTACAAGGCACTAGTGGGTGGTTGCAATATTCACTGGTACAAAACATTATTTTACGAATCTTGTATGCTTGTCATGATCTAGGAGGCGTTGATAAAGCACAAAAAGATGGAGGAGAAAGGAAGGATCAGGGTAATGATTGTGAAAGTTTGGAATCTTTTTGGGGTGGGCTATCTTGTTAGTTATTTAATGTAATATCCAGTAGTAGTGCTAGTGAATATAGTCTGTAAGTGTTAGTTGAGGTGATGAGTCTAATCAAGAGAATGGTATTCTTCTCCCTCTGTTCAAGGTTGCTACAGTCTGTCTGCTGGTGTCCAAATCTCTGTTTCAGTGGGTGAAAGAAAATAATCCTTGCATATATGTACAGTACACAGTGAAGAATTCTGACCTCTTAATTTTTTGGAGTAAAATTTATCTATGAAAGCTTATCTTTTTTTTTTTTTCTTTTCTGGAGGAGGTACATACTGAGATTTCTAGAATATTGCATCTATGTTGCATATATTAAATGTGTTGAGAGTAAGAAAAATGTTGCTATTTTGGCGTCTGAGGATTTTGTCTTATAAGCAGTATGCAGCATAAAAAATAAAGGAATGTGATTTAAAGGCTGGCTAATTTTACTTGATTAAGTTATTTAAGACAGGCAAATACCACTTAAGTTATGTTTAACTTATGAAGTTGATACTGTGTGCTAGTAAAATTGACTAAAAAGCAGTAGATACAATGCAGTATAAATTAAAACTTTTTCAGATTGCTGTTCTTTGAGAGGACAGTCTTGACTTCATCTCAGGATGAAAATATAATACACTGATGGGCTGTTTGTATAAATAAGCATCCTGTTGATTTTTATAATAGGATTTTTTTTAAGTAAAACTCCTTAAAATTATACAGTTGCTAAATGATCAGAAATGAAATGTTCTTACTGCTGATTGCTCATCCTGGTGTCATTCAAGAGAATCATTGTTTCTTCAGCTATAAATCTATTTAGGTTTCTCCTCTTTATCTAAAAGAATGTAATCTAAATATTGTCTGATACTACATCTGAATGTGGTTATTCATCCTTCTTCAGAAATCCATAGTAAACACTTGTTTTACAAATTCTTTTCCTAAGAATGACAAAATCATAATTGACTTGTGTTGTGAGCATGCATATGAAGTAAATTTTCATGTGTTCAGTCACAAGTAGATTTTTTTTTTAATTTAAAATAAAAAATATGATGTAAAAACAACTTCATAAAGTTTCATGTCTCTCTAAGTATTTATATGTTATCATATAAATATAGCCAATTTCATAGTGGAATAGTTTGCAAATTCTTTTGTTTTCCATCTCTTAACATTATGTAACATCACAATAGAATACTAAAAAAGAATTGAATTCTGGAATGCTGTTTGATGTATTTCTATAGACAGTGTTATGTTGTGTGTGTGTTATAACTTCCTTTGTTTCTTTGTTCATTTTTGCCTCTGTTAACTGTAGAAAGTTTCATATTTTGTTAGCGTCTTCAGTATTGTTTGGTTCAGCCAATATATTTTATTGTTTGTAGAATGTTAGCTGTGTGTTGGTGTCCATGTACACATTTTAAGAAAAAAGGAAATTGCTGCATGATTCTGTTTTATTCAGTCATGATGTCATAGCAAGTAGTTAAAATAATTCCATTTTTGGCTATTTCTGAACCTTGTTTTTAACAATTTTAGCATCATATGTGGAAAAACAAAGCATATTTTTTGTTTCTAGCATTTATAACTTCCTACTGAAATACCCATGCAAGGCAGAGGTAATTTTGATGCTAAAGGTGCTACAAGTTTAAAATAATGTCTTTGAGCCCCTTAGTCTTACGCATTTATGATACTATCTACAATGTAATTGAGAGAATCATAGTTCACTTCTTCTATACTTACATTAAAGTAAGGAGGCACAAGGAAACAAGAAACTAGTTGTTCCTTGTAAAACAGCTGCTTTTTTTTTCCTGAAATGTTTTAGTATCCAAATTATTATATATTTTATGTCACTTTGTGAAAATTAGCCAGTAACTGGAAGCTTGAACTAATTCTTCACTGCTTAGGTGTTCAGTCAATGGATGTATGGCCTGCCATTTGTCCTGAGATACATATGGTATTCTTGCTATTAATGTGATTCACGGAGCATGGCAATAGTCCAACATAATTAAAACAGAAACAACAACAACAAAGCTTTTATATGTCTAATGATCTGATTAGAAATAACAACATTGGGGATATTTGGAATATTGCAGTACCAGTTAAACATTTACTCAGGTAATTAAGTACAATGGTGGTAGTTTTCATTTCATACTAAGACTTCAAGTTTACAGTATCAGTATTGACTTGAAAGTTGTGACAGAATTGTTGCAGCATGCTTAAGCCTGGCAATAGATACAGTTAGTATAAAATAGTAATTAATTTTGTTTAGCAATAATACAGTGAAATATGTATGCCACTTTAACATATTTTCTCCTGTTTCCTTACATGGTAAAAACAAACACTACAAAGGTGCAAACCCATTATTTTTAAGAATATGTATTTAAAACTATATTTTTTTCTCACTACAGAAATATTTCATACAGACTTATTTTGTGTACTACAGCATTATACTGGAACCACTGATAAAACAGACTTAGTATGCAGGCTGTGCAACACTTGAAAGACTTGTCAGCAGGTGGAGCTCAGTGCCAGAAGATTAGTTATCACTGAATAATCAAAATTTTTCATCTTTACATATGTTTAAAAAAGGCATGTGAGACACAGAAATGTGGGGGGAAAAATGTGTGTTCTCATTTATTGGACATCAGAATAATATGAAATGATTGTTTTGTTTTGATTTGATTTTTTTGAGGATTTTTTTGCAAATAATGAAATGCAACTGTAAGGTAGAAAGACCCTAATGCATGTCTTCCACAGCATGTAAACCAAGTAAAAGAGCTGTGCAGCTGTACGGCCCATGGAGCAACAGTACAAAGTCACTGTTCTTTCTCTATATGCTCCTTCAAAGACTTACAGTTTCGCTGGGGTGTCAGGGTGGAAGGCACTGGAGTGCAGGTGAATCAAGAAGGAAACCGTAATATCTCTGGTAACGTGAACTGGTGAAAGGTATACAAGGCAGAAGGAAGCTAAAGCATCGTAATACCATTATACAGTCAGTGGAGAGTAGTGCTATGCTTAAAACTGTACACAGAGGGGTGACAGAAAATGGATATTAGTAAGAGATATTACATTTCTGAATTCTGGTTTTATCTGTTGTAGCAGAATTACCCGAAAGCGAAAAAAAGAACCAAACCACAAAAGTTCAGTGGATATCTAATTGATTTTGCTATTTGTCATTCTTCCTTAAAAGCCGTCAGAGATCCTGCTCTCAGTGATTACTTTAAAAGTGAGATAAGCCAGCTTTTGTGGTAATTGTGGTAGAGATTGTGGTGATTGTGGTAAAGAAAAAAAAAGCTAAAAAGCTTTCAGTGGTTATGGAAGGAAAAGTCATGCATAAAACAGTGCTAAAGTGCCAGTTTCACTTTTGTAAATAATTCTAAAAGTGCCTTTTTATTTTCCTAATGTGAATGCTTTATATTTCCACTCCTGCTTCCTAGAATCCATGATTCAGTGCTCCTTCTAATATTGTGATCAAGAAACCAATAGTTTTGCCTTTCTCTGCAGGTTTGGGTTTGAGGCGAATGTTTTCAGGATTATCACTAAAATGATAATTGACTAATTTAACCAATATGTATGTTTTGAATTTTTTAAAGTCAGTTACATAGATATGAAAGAGCATTTATAGGACTTGGTTATGTGATTAAAGATGCTTCATTAAATGCATTTTAGATGATGTATCGTAAGTCCCTGAAACATAAGCTGCTGAGAAATGTGCCCACAGTCTAGGGGGTTTCCTTTTCCCATACTGCCTCAGGTTATATAGGATCCTTTTGTTCGAACAAATGCAGGGAAACGGCTTCTGTGACAGCCCATTGCAGCAGTAGCAGAAAGCTTGATGGTAGAGATAAAATTCGTTGGTTTTTTTTCTTACTGACTCAGAGGAATTGAGGCATTCCTATGCTTTGTAGTGCATCGCCAGACAGCTCCCTTGTTTATCTGTCCGTGTAAGTAATTCTCTACTAATTTATGGCTCATGACATTTATAAAAAAGTAAGATTATATGAGGACATATCTTAGGAAGTGGTGGGAGAGCACTTCACAGTTATTTGATTTATATGTTTATAAACCTTGTAGACTTCCACTGTACTATTTCAAGATTTTAAGTTTCTTATGAATAAAAACAGGACCGAAGTAAGTCAGTACAGCATTGGTATCCTTGCTGATTCTCTTACTTTTGTCTCAGTGGAGGAGACACTGCCAATGCAGTCATGTTGTAGAATTTGTGGCTATTAATTCATAAAAGACTTGGAAATAACCAGTTGTATTTGTTGGATGCTTGGACAGGTGAAGCTCAACCAAGTGATCTTTGCTTTGGGCCACTTTCCAAGCTTGCTGGCTGGGACCTGTTTTTCTGGCTTACAGCCAGAACTTGACATGGAGCAAAAATACTCAAATGTCAGATGCTTCTAGGAAGCATGGAGGAACTGTGCTCTTGCTCTGAGAGTGTGTATGTTCTACCTTTTGTTCCTCCTCTTTGTAAATCCTACTTGCCTGACAGACATGTTCCAGAGGAAGAACAGTCCAAAAGAAGATACTAAGGTGACAGGCAGATAAACTCAGTCGTATTTTGTCCCATGTAGTTATTACTGACTGGTCCAGAATTTACAAGATGGGAGGTCAATGAAACTGTCAAGCCTCTTTCCAGTGAACATGCCTAGAAACTTTTCAAGTGAAAGATTAACTTGACAGTAATATTTTCATAGATTAAGGCTTAGAAACTATGTATTTCTTAAGGTATAGCAATTATCTATCAAAAAGTGTTGAGCTGTAACCTAGTTTTGGGAAAGACAAAATTAGAAGTGTGAGTGAACTTTGAGAAGAACTGAGGGAGGTGGCTTGTTCAGAGTAAACAAAACTCCAAGTATTTTAAGTGCAGAATTGGTTTACCCTCTCTGTATGAATGAGAGTTTATGTTCTTAAGATAAGTATATATACTTCTTTTGAACTGCCAAAAATATTTCAAGAACTTTCAGTTTTCCTTGGGGAAGAAGACTTCATCATAGTAGTGTTGCAGCATTGCATACCCACTGGGGATTTGTTATTTCAGTGAAAATCTTCTCTGTGAATTAGGAAAGCTTTACCCAGAAGTTTCTCTTTGAACAGAAATCATATACTGGTAACCACTGTATGTTTCAGGATGTGGTGGAATGTCTCTGTGCTGGGAGGATGGTAGTAATTCTCTGCCAGAATTAACACCATTTGCTTCTTGCATCGTTTTCGTAGCAATGGGACTGAATTAGTGTGATTATTAACTTCTCATAGCTTCTAGGCAACACACAGTAAATAATGTGATAGAATTTGGCTGCTTTAAATCATCTCTCTCCTTTTTTTATTTTTTAAGTGGCTAGTTAAAAATACCCTTGTTCTTAAAGGCAATTATTACGCTTCCAAAACTCTTAAATCTACTATTAAATATTTCTTTGAATTAGAATTTATGGGTTTAATGTAGTGCCACTGGTGATTTGTTGCCAGTTTTGCAGTGTATGATTTTATGGTTTGGTTTGTAGCTTCTGCTCTTTTTTGCTGTGGGGAAGCTCTTACCTGGTACAGATTGAGAAAGCAGGATGGCAATCTAATCCATTTTTTGGAGCACTACCTTTAAGATACAGACCAGATATTTTTTTGTTCTCCATTTTATTTTATTCTGTCAGTGATCTTTAACAGTGGTGTAAATGAAATAGCATGTTTTAGATATCACTGATACTTTTTTTCTTTGGGTCGTCCTGCAGTAAGATAGATGCAAAACATTTCTGGTTAACTTGGGAACCAGGTGCCTGAATATCAGCATGAATGCCATTTTTAGGTTGCTTAGGGTATCCTGCCTGACATCAAGCTGTGACTCATTTCTGCCAGTCCCGTGTAGATGTGTTGGATAACCTAAGCCATAAATTATACTAGATATCAATACCCAAACATGTGAAGCCCACTTTGCAAGAGACACTTTGAAGTTCTTGGCTCAAAGAAGTCTTTAATGGTAGGAAAAGCTGAAGTCCCATGTGAGAGGTGATAGGTATTGTAATCCAGTAAAAAAAAAAAATACAGGATTGCTCATCTCAACTTCTTTTTAGGGAGGTACAGAATCAGTCCGCAAGAAACTTACCTTTATTTGGCTGATGTGTCAGGGTCGTATGAGAAAGGCAATGACTTTTGCATGAACATAACAGTAGATATCCAGGAGTTTCTGAAACTAATGTTCTCATCCTAAGAAGAAAGAAAGCCTGAAGGATCACAGCCAAGATGCATGGAAATGTGTCATTCTTGAGAAATGATTGAAGGCCTTTACTTTTGGGGCAGTATTGAACTGTGATGAATTACTTATATTTTTAATCAAATAACATTCCAGATCTGTAAGATTGTATGGTCAAAAGCAGGTTTGTTTTCTGGAATTACTGCAAATTTTTTCTGCAAAGTAATTTTTTTAATTATTTTCTTTTCCAAGCTTCTTAATTGCAGAAAGCAAGAGTTCATTGTTTGGAAAGTAGGTTATAGTTTTGTACAACTAATTAAAAAAAAATTAAAAATCCCAAATTCAGGATAGAGTAGATAAGAATGACTTGCCTGCCTCTAAGTTTTGTTGGTCTCACTCAGTGCCTTTAATAAAAAACATAATAAATATATATATTTTTATATACATATATATAAAAGTAAAAAACATTAATAAAACACATTTGCTGAAAAAATCAAAACCCCCGAAGATACGTCCTTTTCCAGGTTGTATGATGATTCTCTTGGCTGGAGAGAAAGAAGAGAAGGTTGTTCTGGGGAAAAAAAGTTCAAATCTTACATCTGTGAGATGCTGAATTTAGATCACCTCTTTACCAGGTGCTCCTCACTGGTCCTTTGGTTCCTAATCAGCATTTACTTGAGCAAGTATAGTTCTTGGTCAAATAATTACTTTTCTATTAGCCATTTTAGGGAGTTATTAAAACCATTTGGAACAGGTATTTCATTTGACTTATTAACGTTTGGCAGCTTTCTTAAGTTTCATAAACATGACATTTTGAGAGAAATGAAATTACAGGTATTTCCTGTCTCAGCATATCATAGGAACTCGTGAGACGTGAATCAAATTATGGGGAGAAAGTCTCCTCAGTTTCTTTCTTTGAGATTTGATTGCACTTTATAATCTCCTTGCATAGGCAGTACTCGGAGATACGATAGGAAATGAGTTGTAAATGTTGTTGGGGTGCAGTGAGGGCCAGCTGCTCAAAGAGGAGGAGTGATCCAGGAGATGAGGGTGACCCAAGGCTGGGCAGTGCCCTCACTGATGTGGTACTATCCTGCGGGGTCTGAGCACAGTGGCAGAGCCAAATGTTAATAGGGTCCATGGGCAGCTCCAGAGGCAGCAGAGCAGTGAATCAGGTTCAGAGTCCAACTAGGAGTCCAGTCAGGAGCAAAAGGAAAAGGGGTCAGAGACAGGGCTGGAGTCAAGGTGATAATGTGGGTCCGAAGTCTGTCCAGGACACAGAAGCAAACGCTGGACTGGAGAAAGCTACAATGTATGTATAAAGGATCCATATAGGAGGCAGGGCCAGATACAAAGCTGGAGATGGGGTACCCACGGTACAGCTTAGGCCGGGACTCAGTCCCAGGGCTGGACTGTAATGGGGCTAGTGGGCACATGGGCAGGGGTGCTGTGAGTCTCCAGGTGAGGCTAGTCAGGGCTACTGAAGCCTATTGGTGCCCTCAGGACCCTCACATTAATATTCTGATAGAAGCTTACTTGCTTACCAAATTAAATTACTTGCTCTAATTAGTTGCTCTGTAGGTTAGTTAAATGGGAAGGTGAGAAAATGGAGCCAACTTGACAATTTCAAGATGATTCTGCTGTTCTACAGGTTGTCGGTGTCAGTGTAATTCTATGAGAGAGAGTGTTTCCATCGGGCTGGGGCCTTGCCTTTATTAACGCATGTTGCCACGGTGATGCGTTGGGTGCTAAATCAAAGCATAAATAATATAATGAAGAAAAATACAGGATACAGGTGATACAGTTTGAGAATTTAAAGAATTAGGAACTATATCTGCAAATTGCTTATTTATAGATCATGACTTCAAGTACCAAGATGAAATAAAATCACTCAATGTTTGGGTTTATATGTAGTACAAACTTCTGTCATTCCCCTGTTAAATTAAATTAACTTAGTTTAGCCAAAACTTTGTGACAATGCAGACTTTCACAATGGCTAACATAACTGAAATTATCTCAGTCTGGAAACCTGCGTTTGGCATTTACTTACTGACTGATAAAAATGAAAACAAAGAACTGTAGGTAGGAGGGAGAAAGGGAAACTTGAATATATTGGGGAGGGGGGCTAAAATGAGGTACTTGATAGCATTGACCATTTTTGTGTTGTGGTAATGTGAAGTTTTCATCCTCTCTGCTAGCAGCTCAGTAGAGCAGTTGAACTTGGCAATTGTTATACTGAATTCATTCTGAGTGAGCAGAGAATGTCGCAGTGCAGAAGCTGATGTGACTGAGCAAACATTACACTGAGGTGACCATACCATTGTACTAAAACAGGATGTGAATTTTGTATTATTTTTAAGCAATGGAAGATATATTCAGAGAGTTCTGATTAAAAAAAAAAAAAGTTAAACAAGTAACTTCTTGTTTTAGGTACACAAGTCTTTCATCAGTCTAAAGGAGAAGCCCTAATCCTCGAGGAAAACGAAGGTTTAGAACAGCTGAAATAAATTCAAATTTCTTGTGTTAACTATTTTGCTGTAAAAGTTAGCTGCTGTTATAGTATAAGAGGGAGATGTTATCTCTAGTGGGGGGACAAAAAGAGAAATCTGCAGGTGGAAATTGCGAGTATTTCCTACCTAATAGGATCTCATTACAGTGTAATTGTGCTTGTTTTAGTGATCCATTGATGCAAGTTCCAGGCTACAGTAATATGAGACACGTACATAAGTACCATTAATGGAGGGATGATTTGTCTTCAGGTAATTTTTGTATGGGGCAGTGAAGTAGCTTTTTGAAAAATGTAATTGTTTTCTTCTGTGGCTGTTCTGGCTGGGGAAACATCCGTTTTAAGGTCCCTAATGCAGTTTGCAGAGCTGTGCCGAGAGCCCTTGTGGAAATGGCTGAAGTTGTGGTTGTGTATTAGAGGATTTTGGCCCACTTCAGATGCTTGCTGCTTTTGTGTGATTGATCTGTTCAAGTCTGTTTGATTTATATATATGTCGTTCATAAATTAACGTTGTTTAGATGGATCATTGTATCTACAACTTGATCTTTATGTTGAAGAGTCTCAGGAACAGTGTGATAATGAAATGTAGCTTTATAATATGTAAGAAAAAATAGTGAGGAAATAACCACTTTCAGCCAAGATGGCTGAAATATCATTTTAGGTACTTTCCTCAGCATACTTATGAAGAAGTTGATGCATTGAGTCATATATAACTATACCCATAATCTGTGGAAATTATTAATTCTTTTTGGGGGGATTGCAAAAGAAGTTTATTCTGTAACAGAGGACACTGACCTTTGATTTTAAAAGCAGCTTGAGAATGCTTAATAGGTACTACTGATGAATTTTGAGGAGAGATCCCTTTGTTGGAGAGTCCCCTTTTAATGAGTAATGACTGAAACACATGAAAAGACTCCTTCTGTTTACCACTAAGCATAACAACTCAGAGTATTTTTGTAATTCTGCAGGAGAAATGCTACCTGCTTTATTTCAGCTCATGGTGCTAGATGCAATTTATGAACTTCACCTTGGCTAGGATTGAAATGTGTACTCTCTGGTACCATTACTGAGACTTGCACACTGAGTCTTTCCTCCTTGATGTCTCTATTTCCAGAATAGTCTTGTTCATTTTTATTAGATACACAGCTGTGGTCTGAGGCATGACATGAGTTCAGTAGACCATAGGCTTTACTCAGAGTAGGATTTGAACACTGCCTATTTATCGGATTTGCATTTTTGTTCTTCTGTTGTTTAAATTGGCAGATACTTGTGGTGGTGTTTACTTAATGTGTGATAATTTCTTAACACTATGTTGGTTTGCTGTCTCCCTTAAAAGTAAGGGGTATTTGTGTATTGTACATGTCTGATCTGAACAGAAATACTAATATATTTCCAGTAGTTATGACTTATGTATTATTTATAGAAATAAAAGCTTAATTTTAGATTGGCACCCTACGAAGATTACTCATTAAGCCTACATCAGATATGCTGCTAAAGTTGTGTGTTGCAGCTGTCACAAAGTTGTTCTATCATTTTATTTATTAACATGCAAGCTGATTCTGTTAGTAAACTGATGCAGGGATCTGTGAAAACCAAAACCAAACTTCACATCCTGACTGTGCTAGCTGTCAAACAGAAATACCTGATCAAATTTGGATCTAGTTGTACTACAAAACCTTTTCTGATTATGAAAGGATCAGTTTTATTCTTTAATACAGCTAATTTAAATGTGGGTTTGGGTAAGATCCTGTTGTGTCCAATCTGACTGAAGCTGTTCAGGTTTTAACTCCATGAAGCTTTGTTTTGCTGTGATAAAACAAATGCATCCCTTCACAATAAGATTTTCAGAACAGAATACAATCTCCAGTCCATATTTAATAATGCTATTTATTGAGGGAAGAAAAAGGCTTTATAGCCTGTCAGAGCACATAACGTGTAATGCTATTTTATGTCTCTTGACGTAGCATTTGCCAAGGTGGCATCGTTAAAGCCAGTCACTGAGTCAATTAGAGCCAGTCAATGAGACATAAGAGGGATCTTCATTACTGTATACCAGTTTTTGGGTGACAGTATAGAGGAGGCAGAATCCAACAAACATTACCTTAAACTGGTCAGAACAGTAATAATAGACTTACAGACAATGCATCTTGTCATGTAGTGGGTGGCTGGGGAGACTGGATTCTTCATGGGCCTCTAGGAACTTCCTTTGAGGTTAGGGGGAAACTTAGGGGTTCCCCCCCCAGCCTGAAGGAGTACTGTCTTCTGTAGGTTGGCATGGACCTCTGCCAAAGTTGGGTTGCTAGTCCCTGCCTCCAGGCTGCGAGTCTGCAGCTATGGACTATTTAGTTCTTGGTGTCTTGTGAACACAGGAAGGATTTACGGTTACTTGTGGATTTCAAGGTCATGCAATGTAGCGAGGATGTTCTTGTTCTCTGTTCGTTCCTTCCCCTTAGCAGCTGTTGGCTCTTCAGACTATAGTTGCTTCAGTACCTCTAATTGTTTTCCAGGGACCAGACTTTATTGGTCTTAAATGATGAAAATTTGGATTCCACCACTAGATTTGTCAGACACATTTCTTTAGCAGACATTACAGTGTGTATCTGTGACTAAAAAGCAACCAAATCTGAACTACAGCTTTTTGAATATATATTTAATGAGATCTGGAAAGATTATGTCATTCCTTCGGTTACTGAGTAATGCATTCTAATTAAAGTAATTTACCAGTATACGAAGCATCGTCGCTAACAGCATGCTGTATTCAGTTCATGCTATGTTTATAAATCCTGTATTTGGATATCTTTTGGGCTGCATAAGCCCCAGTTGGCACAGTACTCTGCCTTGTTGGCTGATGCACAGACTACTTGCTCCCATAGCTTCAGTTTTCTCTTTATGCAGCTGGTACATCATCTGAGTAGTTGCTTCAGTTGTCTATCCATGTCTTCTTCTTTGGATAAAAAATGCTGACCTTGAAAGAGATGCAATCCTCCTTAGAAAATCTTCTTTTGAAGGGAACCTTTGCTTGAGTTGATGACAGGTGAAACTTTGTTTTCGTATTTCTAGCAGGCAAGCCCCAAACTGTCCATTTTATTGACTGCTTACCTTTGCTGTGTATTCCCTGTATTTTTCTGGAACATCTTTTGACTAGCCTCCATGGCAGCAATAATTCACCTGCTTGTAGCTCGTAACTGATTTTTCTCTTTGCTGCCTGCTGATTCCCTCTCTACAAACTGCCAGATGGATTTCCTGTATGAGGTCATCTTTCTTCAGGATTCTGATGCCATTGTAATCAGTGGGACCAGAGGAAATTTGCCTGTGCAGATCAGGAAAAAGGGATTGAAAAGGGGGATTCTTGTTCAATTTAGTCATCAATGACCTGGATGAAGGAGCTGATGCAAAACCGGGAGGAGCACCTGATGCACCAGAGGCTGCGCTGCCATTCAGGGAGACCTGGTCAGGAGAGCTGGGGCAGAGGGACCTCATGGAGCCCAACAAAGGCAAGTGCAGGGTCCTGCCCCTGGGGAGGGACAGCCCCAGGCACCAGCACAGGCTGGGGTGACCTGCTGGAAGGCAGCTCTGCGGAGAAGGACCTGGGAGTGCTGGTGGGCAGCAAGGTGCCCGTGGGCCAGCAGTGTGCCCTGGTGGCCACGAAGGCCGGTGGGATCCTGGGGGGCATCAGGAGAAGCGTGGCCAGCAGGCCGAGGGAGGTGATCCTCCCCCTCTGCTCTGCCCTGGTGGGGCACATCTGGAGTGCTGTGCCCAGTGCTGGGCTCCCCAGTTCAGGAGAGACAGGGAACTACTGGAGAGGGCCCAGCGGAGGGCTACGAAGGTGA
Organism: Falco rusticolus; assembly: GCF_015220075.1. Lineage (NCBI taxonomy): Eukaryota > Metazoa > Chordata > Aves > Falconiformes > Falconidae > Falco > Falco rusticolus. The sequence continues at coordinate 25,100,359 of NC_051210.1, read as the reverse complement.
TGAGGGGACTGGAGCATCTCCCTGATGAGGAGAGGCTGAGGGAGCTGGGGCTGTTTGGCCTGGAGCAGAGCAGACTGAGAGGGGATCTTACCAATGCACACAAACACCTTAAGGGTGGGCGTCAGGGGGACGGGGCCAGGCTCTTTTCAGTGGTGCCCAGCGACAGGACAAGGGGCAACGGGCACAAACTGCAACATCTGAAATTCCTTCTGAAGTATAAAGAATAACAGAGCCCTGGAACACGCTGCCCAGAGAGATTGTGGAGTCTCAATCTCCAGAGACATTGAAAAGCCAGCTGGATGTGATCCTGTGCTACCTGCTCCAGGTGAACCTGCTTTAGCAAGGGATTGGACTGGATGGTGTCCAGAGGTCTCTTCTAACCCTAACGATTCTATGATTCTGTGAAAACAGTTAATAGCTTATGACTTACTGAAATGTGGCTTTGCTTCCTATCTGGAATTTTAAAATAACCAGAACACAGGTATTTCCTCGTAATGAGAAAAGGGGAACTGTTTGTTTCTCGGTCTGTAGGTTATGTAAGTATACACAGAATTCTTGCAAACCTATGGCTGTTACTTTAAGTATGTGGTTAGTAAATATAATTTCCAGTTCCAGGTGGCATTCTTTGGCACGTACACTGCTCTCCAGGGATTTACCAGCATGCTTGCAGTACCTGTGGGTGATCTTCATAATTTTCTTAATTTAGCTACTGACCATTGTAGAGACTATTAGGAATTGAGGGGTTTTGACCATTTTGTGCAACACCTTTTATGTTCAACAGTCTGGACTCTCACATAAAAATGCCTGAAAGTTGTATTTATATCTGCTTAATCTGCTGAGTTCATTGTGATGCACTGTGTGCATAGTTCAGTACTTCAGCCACCTGCACTGTAAAATTGTTCATGCCTCATGCAAAATGTAGTCTAGGAGTTCTTCACCTGTGGCTTTGTGTTATTAGCCCATGTAACTGTCTTTTACAAAATTTTACCTGTGTTAGAAGTGCCCTGTTTTGATGGCTCTCTTGAACATAGGTCAGCAGGGATGAATGACTCTACCTCTTTTATTAGGTCAGTGTTTGTAATGAAGTTCTGTTAGTCCTTAAGTAATATTGATCAGTTTGAAGAGTTAGATGTTAACTTATTTAAAAGTTAGCTATGTATTGGTCGCCTAAGACTCTACCATTCAATTAAGGAAGTGCTATTATGGAATATTGTCATTTGTTAACAAGTGTCAAGACTACTGTCTGCCTTTGTACGTTTTGTGGAAAAATGAGTATGTAAGAACTCTGGAATTGTCTACACTAATGTCCATCTTCAATGGAGGAAAACTGATCTGTTGTTTTATCACAATTTAGTCAAATAGAGTTTAATTTTCTAAATAACAGTAATGCAGCAGAACATATGTATGTATTTAAAAGAAATAAATTTCTTCTGTTACCTTAGAAATAATTTTATTTCTAGCTCAGGTTTTGTTTTTTTAACTTGAAACAGGGGTGTCAAGGTCAATTTGTGTGTGTGTGTGCGCATGTATATAACCAGTTTTGAAACATATTCCACATTGAAGACCTCATTGTTTCAAATGACAGCTGTAGTGTTGGTCTTGATTGCAACTCTGTGGTAGCAGTTCTAGTGTTACTGTATTTCTCTGTTCTTCTGTAGAATTTGAGTCATACACACCTGAAACTATTTCAGCTGGATGTATACAGTAAAAAGTATATAAAGTAAAAATGTATTAAAGTGAAAATTTATAAAGTACAGAATAAAACTAGCCTCTTTGCATCAAAAATACAGCTAAGAATTGTTAACTTTGAATAATTTGTTGATACACTTATATTTCTAGCTAATAATGTGTGTACTTTCCATCTGAAAAATTTTAATGTTTAGATGATGGAAATATAAAATTTCCTCATGGTCAATTTGCTTTGCATGTTTTGTGATCTCTTAAAATTTTTTCTCTATCATATTTTGAGCTATATGTTGTTTTTAAATTTATAGTAATAGTCTTGAAATTTTAAGTCACATTCGTGAAATCTCACTGATTCACTGATTGCTTATTCTGATGTTGTTAGTATGTGTAACTGCCAAACCATAAACGCTGGTTTGTAGACTAAAAATTGTATTTGGCTTAGGAAGATGAAAATGTTTGGAAACAAGGAGAGTATTTGAAGTAATGTAATACATTCCCATTCATTTATATACTTCTGCCTCTCATTTGTTTTTGGCTGTGGTTCAGTTTTGGTCACTTCCTGCCTGTAACAGTGGCAGTAGTTCATTCACTGCTCTTTGGCTTGTTGTGATTCTTAATTTTCTCAAGCAGCCGCAATGCCTTAACGTTGAGCAAGATGTCCTGGCAAACGGTGAGTTTGACTGGCAGCTAGTTCATCATCGTATATTTTTGGATGGGAGCTGCCAGAGGATGTGAGAAGATGTAGGTTTTCTTGCTTTTGCGAACATGAGGTATTGCAGTACAGCTAGAAGCACTCGGTTATGTCTGGTTTATGTTCTCTCATTGCAACCTCATAAGCATATGCAGAATTACAGCAAGAGAGCCCTTTTGTGTATGTTCAGGGATCTCTTACTGTGATGTGGCAATGACAACCAAGGAGAAGAAGGATCATGTTATGACCAGATACTTCCCTTTCAGCTATAGCAGGTGCTGTACAAACTGAAATTTGATCAGTTTTGATTACTTGAAACTATTAAAGTGATAGTGTAAGAATTAGTAAAGTATTTGTACATTAATAACAAAATTATTGATTAGTAACTATTCTTGAAATCAGTTAAAACAATTAATATCTGAACATTTACAAACCAGCTTGGGGCTTTTGTGGGACAGAAGTCTTAATTTTCCCTGTTACATGTTTCCCCAGTTACGTAAGGTAATGGCATTTAAACTTTTTTATTAACTCTAAATTTGGCTCTAAGCTTTCAGAGGTCTGAGTAAGTTTGTTAAATTTCCTTTACTGAAATCAATTCTCCATTATTTGGCATCATTGTGCAATCAGTGGATGGAGGTGTATTGGGATTTAGTGGTGTACAGATACATTCACTAAGCAAAGTGGGAGCTCCTTACTGAATTTCAGGGGCCTCTCTATCTGCCTTGCAAAAGCCTTTGTCTGGCTAGTTTTTCCTCCAACAAAACCGGCTATTGGATAGGATCTCAGTGCTTCAGGTTAGGTGCCATACGTTTTCTTAGTTAGGTGCAGTCATCTTCTCTAGAGCACAGTTGACATTCTTGATGATAATTAGGTGAAATCAAATTCCCATCTTTTTAAAAAATAAAAGGGCTGTTTAGTATATAATAATTAAAATGTGCCATGTCTCTGGAAACATTATTGCTAGCCCCCATTAAGAGGTACTCTACTTCCTTAAAGACCTCTTAATACATATTTGTGTGTTTGGCAGATTTGACCAATAATGTCAAAGATTAAGGTGACATTTCCTTGACAGTTTATATGTAGCTTGAGAAATTGGTCCTCTGAAACTAATTAAACAGAAAACATAGTGCAGACAACCTAACTGTACATCCTGTTCTGATAGTCATTCAAAAAGAAAGAAAAGGGTCAATCATAGTATTCATGCCCCTGTTTTAGAATCAACTTATTTATACAGAATGGTTACTGACATCTGAGGCTTTACTAAGTAAAATCTGCCAAAGGCTTTCAGGTTTTTGTCTCCAAATAATGCTCTTATTGTTGTTTCTGTAAACAAATAAAAAATTACTGTCTGGCCTGTGTTGCACCTTCATGATTCTGGTATGTAAGTAATCATAGGCATATAAGTAATCACAAGAGCAGAAATAAATTATGCACATTATTTCTAACAGTTGGGCTTTTTTAATATTAGTATCATATTGTGTAATTGCATTCCTGCAGACCAGGTTGTAGTAACAGTGCTTGATTTCACATATACCAGTAGCGAACCCTGACTTACCACTCAAAATAAGGTATAAGTTCTGAAGATATCGGGTCACTATTTACTTAGTGATCAACACCAAAAAATACACTAGAAATTTTCAGAAAAGGAACAGACAATAGAGAGGAAAACATTAATCACTGTTATGATGTAAATTGTAAATCATAAATTGATGTGCACCTGCTTCCCAAATGCCATAGGACTGCAGGATAATTTAAATTGGAAGAGATCTCAGGGAGGCCATCTGGTCCCACTTCTTGCTTGGAGAAGGGTCATCTTTGATACTATATCAGGCTGCACAACACCTTGTTGCAGTTGAGGTTCTAGCAGCACCAGTGATGGAAATCTCTCTTGGCAGCCTGTTTCAATATTTGATAAACATCCTCATTGTGATTTTTTTTTTCAGTATCTAACTGTAATTATTCTTGATGGAAATTGGCTGTTGCTGCTTGTCCTTTGCTGTGTACCACTGAGAAGAGTCTGGCTCCACATAACCACTTTTTATTTTCAGCTCCCTGAATTACAAAATTGATGTAGGAGAATTCAGAAAGGCAAAATAATGCTCAGATACGTGGAAGAGCTTCTGTAAAATTAGTGAATAAGTAGGTTGGGCTTTTTAGACTTGAAAAAGCAGACTGAGTGGGAATGTGATGAAGATATGTGTAATGCCTTGGATATTGGGTGGTGTGGAGAAAGTAAATAGGAAATAATGGTTGTTCACTGTCTTCAGAAGCAAGAAGTAGGGGCCATAAAATAACCACAACAGACAGATGATTCAAAGCAAGCAGACAAATGTGTTCTTCAAAAACATGTAATTATGTTTTGCAACTGGTTGCTACAGCAATGGATTGTACTAGTTTATATAGATTCAGGAAGCAGCTAAAAAAATATGTGGAAGGAAAATCCTTCCATGACTGCTGCATGTAGAAATATCATATCTTAGACTAAGGCAGGTCTTATACAGCAGATCTTATACACCAGATCTTCAGAGGACAAAGATACTCTCTGAAGAATTATCTTTCTCCCTTTCTTACAGGCCATTAGGCCACTGGCATGGCCTGGGTTATATCTTTGGTCTGAGAAAATATAGCTATTCTTAAATTTCACACCAGTAAGTCTTGTTTTTCAGGCTACCCTCTGCCATTCAGAAGGTGGAACATTAATTTACATCCACTGTAGTGTTTTACCATTTGTGTACGTCAATTATGTATCATTTCTGCTGCTTTGGAAGGTGTTACTTGTGTTTAAAACAGAAAATGTTATCTTACCAAAATGATTTTTAAATAGCTGTTTTGTTCAGTTGGTTTCGCTGTGTACTTAAGATATTTTTATTAACTTTGGCTGTTTTGATTTTAATAACTATGTTACATCTTCATGGCTCTGCACAGTGCTGCTTCCAATTATAGGTAATCTACATAGCAGACTAAGAAAATGCATATTATAATTCGTGAGAATGTCCTCTGAACATAGATGATTTACTGAGCGCAAGTAATCAGCTCATATTCAGCCAGCAACTCATTCTGTGTGTGAGTGCCATGTTAACAGTTTTAAATACCCTCTTTTGTTTGGTAAAAATAGTACATTTATCTTGTTTTCTACGTGTGGTCTTTCTGAAATACCCAGGTCTGTCATGGATCAGGAGGGGAGAAAAAAAAAAAAAGCCTTTTGAGGTATGTCATTAGTCTTACTTCTGAAATCAAATCATAGACTTCATGGACATCCAGCATGTTCTGCTGTATGTTCAGGTTTTGATATATGTCAGCATTTACATCTCCTTTAATATGTGCTAAAACCTGTAAAACGGACATACAGATGCTTTGTGGTTATTATATCCACTCATCAATAGCCAGGCCAGAGTTACTATGATAGTCATAGTCTTTAAGTTTATTGTGCTTTTTGAGTCCTCTCCTAAACAACTTTTAATCTCCAGTGCTAGAGTGACCAATGCAGAGGATCATTTTCAGAAAATTAATTTTTCTAAAGTGTCTTTGAAGAATTTTTGCTTATAAACTCTGTTCTCATGCCAGACATCTATAGCCTTCTAAAAGCAAAAATTTTCTTTGTTCTCCCCATTATCTAAATTTGAGGCCTTAAGCTGAGTGTTGTTATGGCACCTTTTTCATCAGGGAAATGGTATTTTCAAACTAGAAATGAAGCTAGCATTCACTTGACGAAAAGGAGAGCATCTTAACTACTCTGGCCGATACTGTCTGGTATGTCTTTGTTATCTGTAAGTTCATTGAACATATCATTTGCAGTAACTCGCAGGAATTCCTCCCTTCTGGTTTTATCTTAGAGCTCTTGTACCGTACTGAAGTTGTTTTCATCAAAATCTCTGAGGATTCTCAGAATACTCAGAAACAGTACTATCATGCTTATCTTATAGGTATTACTGTTTATGTTCGTCTAATTAAAATTTCCTTTTATTCTGAAAGTTTTTTCTCTTTCAGTTGAAAAGTCCTCATCTTATTTCCTCTAAATTTCCTGTGAAGGTTCTTTAATTTTATGTGCAAGCCCCAATTCAACTTCTATACCCATGCTTATGGCTTGTATCTGATTCATTAGGTGGTCAAGTATTGGCCTATTTATACCACCTATAGGTACATGTCTGGATAGTGTTTTTAGCAGTATTCAGTATTTGCTGTATTGTCCATTCTCCCTCTTATTGGTAATCTTCCACCTTTTGATCAGTAGAGTTGGTGTTACTATTTGCCTGTTCCTCAGAAGCATTAGTTGTGCTTTATCTGTATCTTGGATCTCTCTTCAGCTTCTTATCTCCTTGCTTTTCTAAAAGGAGTATGTATTATTTTTCTTTTGTAATAACATTTAAGATACATTTTTCTGCATTTATACAGCTAAAATGCTTTTCTGGGCTTTTACATTATGCAGTTCAATTTGAACAAAATATTTTGCCCTGTTGCTTTGTTTTTGCTTACATTCATTCAAAAGACCATTGTGAATATGATTCGTATGGCTTGTCATTTTGATTTTTTCACACTTCTGGGTGTATTGTGTTTTTTCATGCACTCTTAAGATCTGCCGTGATTTTGCCCAGTGATAGAACTCTTATGTATGTCTGGCAAAAGGAGTATTTTTGTCCACTAGACCATAACAGTTGTAGTGCATGACCAAAGAGGATAAATTCTAATGGAAAATCCACTAAAATAGACAGGACCTCATGTTGCACAAGATCCCCCAGTGTGAACACACAAAACCAGAAGCTCGGCTCTCTAGTATATATAAAGACGCACCTGAGGAAATCCTCAAGCAAAATAGGGAGCGCTTCACGTGCATTTTTCAACTGGCCTGAATCATGCGCTGCTTTTTGGCTTCTTATGCTTTAATTTTTTCCCTCTGCATCTTGTCAGAAGAGAAAAATGGAAGAGGGCCAGAGTGGTTGTTTTCTGCTGAGACATTTCTTGAAAAGAGCTGAGGTAATTGTTTTGACTATTAAGAAGGAAAAAGAGAAGTGGAACCGGAGTGGCTGACTGAGGTGTATACAACTGGGAAGAGGGTTTTGGCATTCCTTGTTTTGTAGCAGAAGAATTGTAACACTGCTGTGTCAAAACCCAGTTGCTAGCAGAGTATGACAGAACACTCTTAACCTGATTGTTACAAGCGGTTGCTGTCAATCAGTTTCTCAATAAGAGTTATTTGTCTTAGTAAATCCTTTCTATATTGTTTGGAAATAAAAGCAGTAGTGCTTTGCATGATATGCCAAAGAGGAGGATGATAAAAAAGTCCCACCCATAAAACAGCTGTTTGTGTTCTGTGTAGAAGTTCATCAGTCTTGCACCATTCCAGGATAAGTAGTTTGATTTTCAACAGTTTTTCTAGGGGTACTTGTCCACTGGATAGAAAATTCATGACTTGCCAGTTCCAGGGCTGGTGGAGATTAATTTTAATTTATTCTGGACAGTGATTAGAAATATGACTAGTCCTAAAAGGATAGTATCAGTCAATGCACTTTTAATAATTCCTTTCATGATGTGTTCTCATGCCACAGGTACATTTAAACACAGTCAAAGAAACAGATCAAAATTGTTCTCTAATGACAGTATATATTTTCATACATATCTAGCTTCTTATGGTAAATGGTAATTTCTTCTGCAGTAATTCTGTCATTGCATAAAATACTATGGCACACAGATTAGTTCTCTTTTGAATGCATTCGGTATAGTATAAAATAAAGGAAGTGACAAATTATACTACTATTTTGCTAGTATCTCTGAAAGTAATTCATTTAAACCAAAATGAAACTGAATGAGCCAATACATATTAGTAGCTGCATCGTGTATGCTAGCAGGCATATTACTCCAGAATGCTCTCTACAGCATCCATGATGCAGAACTCCTAATTCTTTTCCAGTGTCCTTCTCAAATGTGTTAGTCAAATAGTAACATGTCTTACAAGTTTTGTCTGAAGCGTATTGTGGTGACTACATAGCCAGCATGGTTGTGCTTGTTGGTCAGAAGTCTGATATTTGTTGGAATGAGTGTGGTGGGGATTTATAATGAACTTTTCTTCCTGAGGACACAGAGTTTCTGCTCTCTGTTAGCCTCCTTCTGAAACTTTAAATAACCTAAATCCTGAGATAATCCTTTCATCTACTGAATCCTTTGCTAAGAGATTCAAAATTTAATGTGGCTAGGGTGGAGATTATTGAAAAATAGCTCTGATGTGTATTTCTTTTTATTTTGGAAAGCAGGCTTCAATTAACACCATGACTTATTAAGTAATAAGACTGTACACAGACACACATATATATGTATAAAAATGTAGATGGGCCAAGCTGGTTTCTATTCTTACACTAGTTTAGGAAAAAAAATAGACCTAATATATAAGAAAAAAGCTCTTCACAGTGGTGAATACATACTCTCAGTGAAAACTGGTTTCCTGCAAGATCTAATGGGTCCTTCTAAGGTGAAACACAGCTGGGCAATGACAAAAAAAACCCCAACAAAACAGTAAAAAACCAACTTCGCTGCTATTCAGTTTTATTCAGGTTGCCCTAAAAATACTTACGAGTAAAACTCGTTACAGGCTACAGTTGTGTTTGTCATGTGGTTGATAATGCCTGTTGTGCAGACAAATTATGAGTCTTCATTGCTGTAAGCTATAGAGTCATTTCAGTATGTCAGGGGGAAGGTGCTGTGAAAATACTGAACAGTGCTTGTAAATGCATTGCAGTTTGAGTAGGGCATGTGCTACATTTTGAACAAAGCCAAAGTTTATCTGTTACATCTGCATTTTAATGCTTATTCTATATAATGCAGCTATTAACCTTTATATATCATTCAGTGGTGCCTATCAGAGTCCTCTGGTGTCCCCATCCATGAGTCTTCCTGGTATTTTGAGTCAAAAAAAACCCTCTCTTGTTAAAAACGTTTTTTGATAAGGAGCAACTAGTGACTGTAGAACCTTACTTGTAGTTTGATGTTGTCATTAAATAAGTGTGCTAGTAATGTAAACCAGAAAGAAAACTTCTGAATTTGTTTAGAGGAAGTGTAGTGGAATTCATGCGTCTTTTGGTCATTTATTTTTTCCTGTCATAGAAGTATACATTTAGTTGCAGGTAAACCTCATGGATCATTTCTGAAGAGATGTGTGAAATGAGCAGATTATTCCACACCCAGCATGCAAGCAAAATTAGACTCTCTACCCCCCTATTGCTAATGAGATTTTTTTTTGTTGTTTGTTGGTTTGGTTTGGTTTTGTCCCGCCAGTTCAATTCATCAGTATTATAAAAACAAAGATCAGGACTCAGCACAGAGTTTTTTATTACAAGACAATTAGTTGGCATACAATATTACTTGAGTCTGGTAAAAGGAATGAAAATATATTGATGGGTAAGTGGGCACATAGTTAATGAGTATTTCAGTGAGTAATACATTCCTTATTAGTGTTTTGACTGTTTGACTGGTTTTTGCACTTTTTTTTCACAGCATACAAATTATTGCACATCACAGAATTTTGCTACCAAAACAATACATTTATTTTACTACATCCTGTAAACTAAACTATTTTGGAGTATTTTCAAACACTGGTATTATATTCTGTATACAGAATGAATAGATTTTGTTGCTTATTCAAAAGTCCTAGACTAAACGAAGCTGCATTTATTACATTATCAGATATTCAGTTTTTCAGTCAAGGGTGTATTTCCAAAACTTGGAAGTGTTTTTCCTTTGTAACACTAGCAAACAGTTGTAGTCTGTCTCCATTATCATTTTCTTACAGTTTAGGTAACCTATAGCTAGTTAGAATGAGGTTGTTAATATCTGGTCTCTTCTTCAGGTTTAATTACATTGCAAATACTCATTAAAATATATTGGCTGTTTTGGAGGGTGTCTTATGAACAATAACTGTCAGTGTGTAAAATAGATTTTTGTACTTTTCTGAAAGATTCTCTGATACTGATTTGGAGAGCTGATTAAGAAATACACAGTCTTTGGACTAAATCAAGTTATAGGGACTTGGAATTTACAAAGAAATACACAGTCTTTGGACTAAATCACGTTATAGGCACTTGGAATTTACATTGAGTTATGCTGAACAAGAGTCACTTAAAGGCTGTTTCAGTATTCCGATTAGAGCTCTCTTCTTACAGAATCTAAAAACTAGGCAGTGGCTGCGCCTGTGGTTTGCAGTTGTGCCAGAAACCAAATGGTTCCTGTAACTTGCATTGATTGGTACTAATACTTACAAGTAGTGTATCGTTAGAGAAGAACATGTTAATAAAAGGAAAAAACCCACCCCATATATTAAGGATGATGTACATACGTATTTTTGTTTTACTGTGTGGGCTTTTTATCTTTATATGGTTTCAAATCCATGTCCTTTTAAAACAATAGGTATTTCAGGAGAACTGAAAGTTATGTCCTTTGTTTTTAGGGTACAAAAGGGTTTATGTACTATTTATACTTAACAATAGTGATACTTAAAATAATTGCACAAAATATTTAAGGAATTACAGAATTTGTCAGCAGTTTAATTTATGTGACTTAGCTTAATCCCACTGATGTTGACACTTACTAGTATGTATCAGTAGAGGCTCAGTCCTGATCTTTTATTTAAATAAAATCTATGTCTATATTCCACATTCTCTAATAATTCAGTTATCGTACCACTTTGCTTGCTTTCACTGGAGATGCCACTTTTTTCTCCTAGGACAAGAAGGACAAAGTCTCAAGATTTGACACTATACGTCATTCCATAGCTGGAATTATAAGGTCTCCAAAATCCATGTTGGGGTCATCATCGGTAAGTAGTATAAATAACACAGTGTTGTACTACATTTTGTTATTTTTACAGTTTAAGTAGGATCGTTTTTTCGGAAGCATCATGCATTTCCATCTACATAGACAAAAATTACATTAAAATAATGTTACAAAAACACTTTTCTGATTGATCAGCAGACATGATAACATCGTGGCTCATTTTTAATTTTTCATTCCAAACTGTGTTACTATTAGGAAACTTCTGTGGAAATTGATGTAAACCTGGGTGCAGGTACATGCTAAGTAGTATTGCTGAAGCCTTGGAATATGTTTGGGAGAAGTAAGATTGGAATTGGGTCATTTGAGGCAGACGGTAAAAGCTGGGTCACCCATGTACTCTTGATAATGTATCAATTAAATAAGCTTCAAAGTCAAAATTTATAATCCAATAAATTTTTAGTTTTGCTTTGCGTTCTGATTTAGCACTTTATTCTGTGTTAGAAAAACTAACCGTGCATATACATCTTAAACTTGTTTCACAGATTAGTAGTTGGCTGTTAATGTGGTCAGCTGCTCAGCTTTTGCCTGGTGACAATTATATAACCGTGCTTATTACTAAATGTATAAACTGATACTTGTTACCCGTCAACAAAGTATACGAAGTGATTATTGCAGATGTTATATGAAATAATAGCAATAACATACATGCATACATAAATAAAAAAATATATTTTTTTAAGTACACCAATACAAAAAGGGATCTCAGAGCAGAGTAGGAAAATGATCAGTATTGATCCTCTGAAAATGAAATGTTAACTACCTATTTTCATATTATGTATTTTAAGTATATTGAAACTTTGAAAGTTGAGGCTGTCCTGGATTAAATGTGGTGCTATTCTGAAAATACCATTTCGTATTTAATTGGCAAGAAAAGCTGAATTTTGTGTGTAATTACAGAAAACAGATTTTTTTTTTCTATGTCATTTGAAGAAAGTTGTCTAGAAACCATGTACTTCCAAAAGCAACCAGTTTAACTGTTACTTACATGTTGGCACTTAAATGATTCACCTGCTCTCGGAATGGGAAGGCAGAAGCTAATACAGGGAAGAAGTATAGCTGGAAGAGAAAACAGCAAGGCTGGGGATTCAGGTGGCTTCTCTTGGACAAAATGTAAGCCACTTTTCTATAATACCAAGAGACCTGCATTTAATCAAATGAGGAGAGGAAACACAAGGAAAACTTTCTTGTAAGACGGTGCTATGAATGAACCGAATGAGGAGTCTGAATGCATTGCATCATGAATGCCAGCTTCTGCTCTTCTGCCTGGTTTTTTTTGTTTGTTTTGTTTAGTTTTTTTGCCACTGAGGAATTCGAGCTTGGCACAGAAATCTGTTACTGTTTATAGGATAACTTTTTTTATTGTTTATAGGCTAATAGGTGGAATGAATATTGGTTTCACAGGGTATATTAACATGTGGGAATGAGCCAGGTACACTGAGGGTAAAGACAGGTTATTCCATAGGGAATTGTCTCAAATTATCAACCTAAATTTATTGCTTTACTTCCTCTCTCGTGTCTGTGCCCCTCTTTTACACTGAAAGAAAAATACCTTGACAAAATGTTTTGTTTGCTTAAAGTGGAAAATAAGGAAGTACACAAAGTAAAATATCATTTCCATTACAATTTTCTTTTCATTGACCACCTAAGTACAGGAAAAGTATTTCATTTTTTGAAGTTAGAAATAATACACTGCTCTTTGCTCCATTTTTCTCTTGAATAAGGCCGGCAGCTGGGGACTACATTGTTTTACTGTTGAAGAAAAACTGCTGAAGAAAAATAGGGAGAGGGGGGCTCAGAGTAAGTAGAGGACAGTACTAGGTCCATGAGGAGCATGATGAAGTATATGAGGGCATTTCCTTCCTCACAGAAGGAAAAGTGTGATGAAGTATATAAAGTCACACGCCCTGCAACACACAGACACCCCCAATAACCCATGAGCGAAATAAGTCTATAAAGGGAAACTTGAAGGAAGAAAAGGCAAGTGAAAGGAAAGGTTGAGAGGGAGAGTAGAAATCTAGCAATGTGAATTCCTTTCCTTTTGTATGGTTTTGTTAATTATTTATTTTATTCTTGGCTTGCAGTCAAATCAACAACAAAAATCTTAGTATTTATTCATTTAAGCTGTTGAAAGTGCTTCTGTAGTTGTATACATATAAATGAGCAAGAGAACTTATTCCATACGTGAAATTGTAAAACGCAGAGGCCTAGAATGCAAGTCTGTGCTTTCAGGTATCCAATTAGTTATGTTAAGTTGCTTGATGATATTTAAACTCAGTAGAGGTTAAGGAAACAAGTTGTGAATTTAATTTTGTGTGGGTGGCTTTTTTCCCTCTATCTTCCTTAAAGACGAACCTTTCTTGTATTCAAACCATTTAATTCTAACTATACAATTCAGTAGAAACGTTAGCACTAAGTGGTGTAAACTGAGTTGAAATCAATATTAAAATGATTACATATCTTGCATTTGTACTGTTTCATTGTGGGCTTTCAGCTATGTTTTCTTTCATAGCCAGTCAGGGTGAATATTGTATCATACAGAAAATATGAGTTAGAAGACTTGTTCATAGAAACAATGCTGTTTTATTTACACTCACAACATGAATAATTACTGTTTGTTTCATCAGAGAAACCACCTTGATTATGATTGCCTCATAGTATATGACAAAAACTAAAGGTAGTGTAAGGTAGGAGACAACCAGCAGAGGATACTTTGTGGAAATTTCATTGTTTTCTTCTAAAGTAATAAATAATAGTTTAATGATATTTAAAAGCAGGGGGAAACTTGATGTTAGTGTCATAAACAACGCCATAGTTAGGCATGTCTAAAATGCTTTGTTCTTGTCTTTCTCTGTCATAAAGGGTTTTAAGATGTTTTAATCTGCGAAGTGATCATGATTGTCTGAACAGTGACTCAAACTTGACCCAGTCTAAACATAGGCAGGTGTTATTATCTGGTGGCTTCCTCTTAAGTGAGCTAAATGAGTTGCCAGTCAGATTTTTAAATTTTTTTAACCTTCCTTTGTGAAAACCATGAACTATTTTATTGACCCTGAACTGGCCTTTTATCCTTAGAAACACTTCCTCTCAAGTAAAAATGTGTTTTTCTGGCAAAGGCTTTGCTACTCTGAACCCCTTAACATTTCTTGATAACATAGTTTTCTGGGTTTTCTGACAAGCCATACTTGGCATCTTTGAACAACGAATGTCCAAATAAGTAACATTATCTAACATTTTGAAAGCTAGTTTTTTCTTTTAGAAATTTCTGAAAGAGAATGACACAGCATCATTTAACAGTGGTAGACAGCTCTGATCTAAGATCTATTTAACTGTTGATAGGATTGAAATAAATGACTGCCTGCCTGGCTAAACAATATCTTGGGCTTTTAGTAGTTCACTATGCTGATAAACACAGTTCCTTGAGGTACATCTTTTGCTCCTAAAAACTCTGACTGTGCACTTTATGTTCAGGCTGTTGTTATTTCTTAAATAGCCCTTCCTGGCTCTGAATCTGTAATAGAGCAAAATCTGTAATAGAGCATACTCACTCTTTCTAGTGATGAGTCTGTTGGTTACAGTGCTGGCCTAAAATCTCATGTCTGAAATTATCCTTCATGCAGGCCCAGGGCTCTAGATCCCAGTGCTGATGTCTGAGAATATGAGCTCTGTCAGGCTCTTAAATAAGTTCTCCAGTTTCCCATCAGGATCCTTGACTAAACTAGACCTTTCGAGGTATAACTTAGAAAGGCAGCCAGGAATCCACAGAGAAAAGCATTTTTTTATACCGGAAATGTTACTATGAAAGTGCTGAAGAATTACAGATATTTGGAAACAAGAAGTTTGAGTAGATGCCCTTTCTTGGATCTACTCATTCAGACTCTGAGAGTCTGAGATTATTCCTAGTGTTTTTTGGCTAGCTAAGTCATCTTAACCTAAATGTTTCCCCAGGAAGACCATAAATGTGTGGATAGGCTCCACCATGTCTGTAGCTGCACCACATCAAATTTTTCCCTTGCATGCACCAGTGGAGCGTTTCCTGTTCTCTTTCCCCATCTGCCTAGGGGAAATATGGTATCGTCATTGATGATACAAAGAAAAACTTGGTTTTTTATCAGGGCAGAGCAGTAGGAGAGGTTAATTCAGAATCATATGCTATGCTTTGTCTGTATCTGTTTGATCATGCTTAATTGAGGTGTGGGTGTTTGGCTGTTACCTAAATGCAGTTCAGCAGGCTTGCCTGGGACACATCCACATATCTGTTTAACTCATGATTGGGTAAACCCTACGTTGTTTTGTTCAGAGCTTTACCACTCTGGCGGTGAGAATTTCTGTGAGCTGTGGTATTAACATGACACACAGCTTAAGTAAGATCTGTCTAGCTATACAAGTACATCTGAAGAGGTCATTGAACAAAGTATGAAGTTTTCCTTGGTGTTTGCTTAAACAATGTAAGCTTGTTAAATATGTGAGATTATAGCTTAAAACTCATTAGCTTCCAGTTATAGCCAATGAAAAGAATTTCTTAAAATCTTTGTGCCTTCATAAACTCTATGCTAAAGTTCATAAGCACCATACACCCAGGTGTATATTCTGTGCTACAGTGTAAATGCTAGGAAGAATGTCTTATAGAGCTAGTAATTGGTTTGCGATTGGTAATTGGTAGATTGTATAATCGGTAAAATTTGGTAATTGGCAATTCGTAAAACCTGTGAAAAGAATTTATCCATTTGAAATACTTTATATAAATCAATATCTTAAGTTTTTATGTCTGAGAAGTTTCTGTCTGGATAAAGAAATGGTTCATTTTGAATTGCTGTTAATACCACGTTAGAATGCATAAGAAGGAGTTGGTTGGTATGGCTTAGGAGAAGTAGCAGGCTAATTGAAAAATATTACATGGTTTATGGACATTTCCATAAGCTGCTTTTTATATATTAGGTTTTTAGGTAATAGAAAAGGTGATCAGTATGTCTTCTGTGTGAATATAAAAGCTTTGATTTTGTTTGTTAATAGGAATACATAATTTAGCTAGAGAAACAGAAATTATTGTTATCATGCTTTTCATGTAAAAGTGAACTCTAAAAATGTACTGTTATAGTAACATTTTTCTTCAATATTTTTCCCAAGTTCTTTGATGTAATTTCAACCACTGAGAAACCATTGGCTGAGCAAGACTGGTATCATGGTGCAATTCCAAGAATAGAAGCCCAGGAGCTGTTAAAACAGCAAGGAGACTTCTTGGTGCGAGAGAGCCACGGGAAACCTGGTGAATATGTCCTTTCTGTGTTTTCAGATGGACAACGGAGACACTTTATCATACAATATGCTGATGTACGTCTCTGATACAGTACTGAATATTCAAAGTTAGGAAGCTTATAATTCCAGCTAAACAATTTAGGGTCTACATAATTTACTATGGCAAAAGGCTTTTGCCTTTATATGAAAATAGGAAAGCTGTTGGAATTATTTCCATCAGTGTGGAAATCGGGGAAAAGATCATTTTGGGAAACAAAGGAACAGTATGAAGTATGAAGTTATTCAACATATTTTATCTTATATTTAAAAACCAAGATATTTTTGTAAATGCTTTGAAACCCAGAACTTGTTACTACTAATTTATGCATGTAGCTGTATTTATTTTTAAACCCATTTTCATAGTTGGTGCTAAGTAGGCTACTTCTAATTCAAATGTAAAGATTCCTTCTGAAAAATGGAAACATTCACAGAGAAGAAAATAATCTGTGTTGGTCTCTATACAGTTGGGAATTGAAGTCCCTGCTGCCCTAGAGATGCATATGTTCTTTTTAGCCCTATGGATATTGTTTTGTTCAATACAACACAAGTGCTTGTGGATGTTGCACGCATATATGATTCTGAGGACCAGAACTGATCCCCTTGTTCTAACTTAGGAAAAATCGGTCATTTTAAACAGTATGTTAATTTTTATATGCCTTTATCCAATGTATTTCTTTTTATTCTTCTTAATGTATTACTTGGGGTTTCAAATGTATGTATTTTTGGTTTTACCTTTCAGAATTTTAAACTCATTCAAAATATAACAGTTCTCATAACAATACTAGAAATTCTTCTTGAAGTATGACATTAGCAGCAAATCATTCTCAGTTTTGATTGAGTGATGCTGCCAAAATGTATTTCAGTCTCCTATAATAAAATCTCCCACATACAAAAAAAATGCATAAACCTAATCGCCTATGAGTGTTTACACTGACGAAATTCCCTTGTCTAAAACTCCAGCTAATGCAGGATGCCTGCGGGAAGTCAATATTGTGTACGTGGTCTATTTCTTTTTAATTGGAGGCAGTGATATTTTGCAAGCTTCATAGAAGTTGGAAGGCTTCTGTAGGATCGATGACTATGGACACTTGTCCAGCTGGAATTTTCATTGATTTTCACCTAGAGTTTTCCTTGTAGAAGTGAACCTTTACACAAAGTCAGTGTTTATTTTATTTTGATTTTATGACCTTGAACTATTTTGATGTGTCAGAGTGCTGAATGAGAAAATAAGAGCAATAAAATCACCTGTGCCTAGACACAAGATGCTTGGAGTTCTCTGATCCTGATCCAGCAGAAATAAATGCACGTTGTATACTTGGTGTGCCTGAAACAATTTTGTGTATATCATTGTATGTGGCAAGTAGATATAAAAAAAATGTAGATCGGACTTTCAAGTGAGTTAAAATAGAGGGTTGGGGTTTTTTTAAGTATTACTTTGAGGCTTACCTGTAAGCTGAGTCTTTTTTATATTGTTTTTTCCACACGCAAAGAAAAGAAAAAAGAAAAAAAAGAAAAAAGAAAAAAAAAATCTAGCAAGCTATCTTTCTTTCCATATTTTCACTACTATCTCTTAGGAATTACATTTGAAATGTAAGACTGATACTGTTTAATATTGCAGAGCTTGGACAGTCCAAACATCATCAGCTCACTAGATCTGTCTGATTGTAATAGGGCATTATGTTCATCTGCTCTTGGGATTCATTTGTGGCAGATTTTCTTGACAATCATGGAAGTTAAAAATTTTTCTTAAAGAAATGCAGGCTTCCTTATGCACTCGTATAGGGGTGAATTTTCTGCATTTGTTGTGGAAAAAGTGTCAATTGTGAAAAGAAGAAAAGCTTATTAAGCTTTTAGAAGGAATGAGTAGACAGAGGGACCATTTTGGTCATGTAACAAGAGGGATTGTATTCATAAACATTTTGGTAGGGAAGTTTGAGGAGAATTTAGTGCAAGAACTTTGTGTACATTGGTATGAACAATGTGGTATCAGGTCCCTGTGAGTGGCCAAGTCACACTGTTGGATCTCTGACAGTCACCGTATAGAAACCAAACTTCGTCTCTGTATAGAGATTTTCTTCCGAATCAAATACTGAGGGGCAGTGGGGCATGCGTCTGTTTTAACATTGGCCCCTTAATTGCATAAATGTTTCTCTCTGGTTTTACTGTTATTTTAAAGGCTAATCTTAATAAAATATGCATGTGATTAATTCATTGTTCAGCTTTAAGCATCAAAATTCTCTGCTGGTACTCAAGGCTACTGTTTTTCACTGCTGCTTATTTGAGGCTGTGCTATTTTAAAATTGTTTGTTAGTGATTTTAATAATGGTCAGGGTCCTGTGTGAACACACAGTCGAAGAACAGTGTCTGCCCTGGAGGTCATACATAGATGGTAGCAAATGGGCACGTGGCTGGGTCTGGGGTGAGGAAATAATAGGCAGTACTGGTTATTGTGCTAGGGAGATTCTTAGGACATCAGGTTTTTTGGATCATCAGCACAGAAATACGAAGTTTACCTGAAACAAATGGAAACTAGTGCTGTTAGTCAATCACAGCTGAGTCACTATTCAATAAGTGAATGAAGTTAACAAAATAAACAACAGAAAATATACAGACTATAAAAACATTTTTATGATAGAGAACCAGGAATGTTAAAAATAGGTGACACGACCAAGCTGTCTTTACTAACAACAGTAACACCTTTCAGGAAGTTAATGATTTAACCCCAAAGGAAGAGAAACTTACGATGCATCATGCAAGGAAGTTGACCCTGGGGACTAGAGAGAAAGAAGCTTTCATGCCAGGGGCAGAGGTTTTCATTGCCTAGTTGTGTAAATTAACTTGACTTACCTGCTGTGCTTGAGTTTTTTTAATTGTAGTACTTG